>NC_056584.1:2199527-2382027 GCF_018340385.1 Cyprinus carpio | reverse complement strand
TAAAGTAAATCAAAAACAAAACATTCTGCTTGCTACCGTGTGGATTGTCTTCGTCTACTTAACATTGTCATTTTTTTACTGCATCTTTGTTACCTTCTCTACTGTTGAATGGTCCGGCAACCACATTCTTACAACCTCTCCTGTTGGATGGCCCAGCTACAGCATCCTCACCATCTCTTCTTTTGCGTGGTCCAGCTACAGCAACCTCACCATCTCTTCTGTTGAATGGTCCAGCTACAGCATCCTGACCATCTCTTCTGTTGAATGGTCCAGCTACAGCATCCTGACCATCTCTTCTGTTGAATGTTCCAGCTACAGCATCCTCACCATCTCTTCTGTTGAATGTTCCGGCTACAGCATCCTCTTTCCACTCTGAAAACATTTCCATTTCTGCAGCGCAACTTAAAAATAAAGAGATAGTAAAGTGTTTTTACAACTCAATATTTTTTCTGCACTGTACATATGTAAAGAAAAGTAAAGCATGCAGGGATGGGCAGCATTTCAAATACATTTATTTGAAATACAAAATACTATTTTGTATTTACAGTAAATACATTTAATCTTAGTATTTTTGTAGTTTCAAAATACATAAAATACTTTTTGCCAATCAACCTCTTTATTAGACTGCTGATTTCCTGTATCAACAAGTGTACAAAAATACTAAATACAAAGATACTAAGATTAAATTTAAATACAAAATAGTATTTCAAATACATGTATCTGAAATACTGTCCATCCCCGCAGGAAATCAGCAGTCTCATAAGGAGGTTGATACCTTATGTATTTTGAAATTTCAAAAATACTCAGATTAAATGTTTAAATCCAAAATACATTAGATTTTTTCCCCAAAAGGTATTTAAATACAAAGCGAATTTAATTGAGTGAATTTACAAATACATGTATTTGAAATACTGCCCATACCTGAAAGTATGTATGTGTAAACTGATATTAAACATACTTATCTACACAGATACTAGCGTGAAATTCAACCATGTCTTCAGGAAAAGACCTTCCACAAACAGGACATAGTTCCTATAACAAGCAAATCCAATGTGCTCTAAATGTGTTCAAAATAATAACATTATTATGCTTTTAAATGCTTTGTTTTAACAAACCATGTTGGGTTTGTTCTTTTTTTCCTCACTGACATAAATGATGTCCTCATCTTGACTTTCTTCCTGTTTAAGAAAAAAAATATAATGGGAAAATGTGCCTAAAGAAGTCAATTATCAGCAATTCTATACATTTAAACAAACCTTACAGATGCTTCTCTGACTCTAATGCACAATTTTCAATGTGCAAAGCCAAAACTTAAAGTGGCATCATAACTCCACATTTTTTACAAATGGATCTGGGCATCTTCTCAAATTCAGCTGCATGTGGGGGTAGTGGTGAAGTGTCTATCGTGTCTTGTAGCGGTACAATATAGAGTGTGATCTTGCCATTGTTGGATGCTGTTTTTAAAGACTTTGCTGTCTAGCCCTCTGACTCAGGTGGCACCACAGTCAGTTTTCTTTGGCCACACCCACCTTGTTTTTAAAGAAAATAGACATTTTTTACACTGACATATTCTGATTAACAACATTCTAATGAAAAACATGAAAACAATTAATGCATTGTGAAATACTGACAATACTGCTTTTATTGTTAAGTAACACTTTGTCACTGCATTATAACACTTTAAGTGCAATGAAGCTTATCAACCAACAAATTCCCATACCTGCAGTTTATAGCAAAGCCAACCACCAGACAGCTGCTTCATTTTGTGAAATTCCTCTTCAGGGACACTGACAACCTAAATTAAGAATCCAAAGGAAGAATAAGCAATACAGCTAAAACAGATCAGTGAAAACAAAGTGAATTTACACAGCTAGGTACACTATCTCTTTGTGGCCACAGTTTTCTGGCAATAACACAACTCTTCGTCCAAGGCCTGCCTGAAGAAGTCTAAGTTCCTCTCTCCCCTTTAGAGTTCGGTCACTATGCTCTGGGAGCAGAAAGAATTGGATGGAGACCTTTTGTGTTTTGTTTCCTGAAAACTAACTTTACCTTTAAAAAAAAAAAAACACACAACGATCTGAAAAAAAAAAAAAAAAAAAAAAAAAAATCAGCTTATTAAAATTATAACACTTGTGTACACTGAGATAAGCAAAAAACATAAACAATACAGCCTTTTTACTAAATAATGTATATTTATAGAGCCCCAACCCTGTTCCTGGAGAGCTACCTTCATACATACTTTAGTTCCAACACACCTGTCTGTTATTTTATAAGTAACCCAGGACCACTTGATTAATTGGTACAGGTGTGTTTGATTAGGAGTGGAGCTGAACTCTGCTGAACAGTTGCTTTCCAGGAGCATGTTTGGAGACCCCTGTTTTTTAGCATTAAAGCGTGCAGCCAAAAATTACAATTCACAAATTATTTACTCATGTCAGTCTTTCTTCTGCAAAACAAAAAATAAAGTATTTAACTGAATGTTCACTACATTACATTAAAAATAATCTTAAATATCTCTTATTTGGTGTTCCACAGAAGAAAGTCATACAAGTTTGGAAAAAACATGTGGGTGAGTAAATGAAGAAATTTCATGCTTTGATAAACTATTCCATTAACATTAAGAGCTAACCTTTGCATTTCATTGTTGACAGTTGGTGAAGGCTTATTTGTATTTTTTCAGTAGAAACACTTGACATTCCACAAATTGCATTGTTTCCTGTATGTAAGGCACCAACAGGTCCATTAGAACTTGTTCTTATATGTCTTGGCTGAGTGGGAGCACCAGTGGGGTTGTGCCGTGCTTCCTCCACAAAATCCAGCAAGTTTTTTAAGGCAGTTTGCAATCGCTCTTGATGAGCCTTCTCCTGAAAAGTAATCAGAGTAGTAATTGCACTACTACAATAGTACTACATGAATGATTCCATCTGCCTACTGATTGCTTAATCTGTCCTTTTTGCAGCAGGATCTAATAGAGATATGCGATCTTCAAAACTGAGTTAGTGCTGGAATATGAAGCGAATTTTGTGCCAATATTCATCAAACAAATCTAGCGTATTGTAAATAAACAAAATCTGCTTTGCAAGTAAAAGACTCGACTTTCAAACAAATGCAAAGTGATTTGCAAATGCAAAACTCTATTTGAGAGAAAATGTAGAGGTATGGACAAATATATGTAGTGTGCGTTACAACTGTGAGACTCATTTGTGAGGAAACTTGGCTTGATTTTCTCACTTAATGCATGCAGGCAGATATTCCCACATGCGTAAAAGCAGATTTTCTCACAAATGCAATTGAGCAACTGTCTTTTCCAAAAACAGCAGATGGCGCTGTCCGTCAATTTATGCTAGTCCCCTGAGACCTGAAACACCTATTAACCCTTTAAATGAATACAGCAGACCAACATGAGTGGGGAACAGGTGAGTTTCTGTCTTACTATATAATTAACCATTTAGATGTTTTCACAAAGCGACCCTACTAGTGTCAGTGAAATTCACAATAAGGGCTGTAAAGTTGGTAACATGATTGATTAGTTCAAAAATCAGTAGTGACATGGCTAAACATTTAACTAGGCGGTCTTTCCCTATAAAAACTGATGCATTCTCCATACCTCTTATCCTCTGTAGGATCACAGGATATAGAATATATACATGTTGATAAAATTGTTCAATGTATAACAAAAATATTGTGTACCAAAAATGAAAGCTTAGACAATTTAATTTAGTATCAGATATAGCAATATCACCCAAGAGGTCATTAATTATTAATAACATTTTTAAAGCAAATCACATTATTTAGTACAATATCTAAAACTTTTTAAATGTTTTAACACTGTGCAATCATTTGTGTCTAAAATAATTCTGTATTTTTTAGATAAGCAACATGATGAATATTTATCTTCTGGTGTCACTCTTGTCCTGTGAATTTGGAAGAAAGATCAAGTTCACGCTGATATAATAATACAATTCAGCATTTTAATAAATAGTGGTTTACCAGTATTTCAGAATGATAATGTAATGATTAGAAACTAATCTTTGGGGTCGAAGACCGTGCCGGTGCGTTTTGTCCTGTTTTGTTGATGACCACAAAAATAATCTAAATTACAGATACGAAAATGGCATCGTTTGAAACTGCAAAGGGTCTGCGTTTATTTGTGTATAGTCAACAAAAACAATGTACTTTTGTAAAATAAAGAAAACAAACACTGCCACTCCCGCAGCCCTCTCCACTCATTTCACTTGTTCCCACACCCCTCGTACGACTGGGAGGGGTGGAGGTACTGGTCTCCTTATATCGAAAGATTGGAAATTTGATCTTCAACCACCACCTACAGGTCACGGTTCATTTGAATCACATGCTGTTACTGTAACCCACCCTGTTCAAATCCACTTTGTGGTCATTTATCGTCCCCCAGGTCAATTGGGAAACTTACTTGGAGGAGTTGGACGTGCTACTATCAAATTATCCTGAAGATGGTACTCCTCTGGTACTGCTTGGTGACTTCAACATCCACCTAGATAAACCCCAGGCTGCTGACTTCAACACTCTGCTCGCCTCATTTGATCTCAAGCGAGTCTCTACTACAGCGACTCACAAATCGGGCAACCAACTGGACCTCATCTACACGAGCTGTTGCTCAGTGGACAACACTTTAGTTACTCCACTGCACACCTCAGACCACTTCCTCATTACTGCTAATCTAGCACTTACTCCTGAAGCAGCACACGCTCCAACGCGAGTCACCTTTCGACGGAACCTACGCTCACTCTCTCCATCTCGCCTATCCTCTGTGTTTGCATCCTCACTTCCTTCACTCTCTCAGTTTTCAGCTCTGGACACGAACAGTGCTACGGACACTTTTTGTTCCACTCTGACCTCTTGCTTGGACAACTTTTGCACACTGTCGTCTAGACCAGCACACACCACCCCATCTGCCCCTGGCTGTCAGATGTACTCCGTGAACATCGCTCTAAACTCAGGGCTGCAGAGAGGAAATGGCTTAAATCAAGAAAATATAAACAACTCATTTTACACCAATACACCCTCCAAAACCTTCTCTTCTCTTCTCTTCACTGCTAAAACATCATATTACCACGACAAGATTAACAACTGTTGTGACGCTCGGACACTCTTCAAAACCTTCTCTTCTCTTCTTAATCCGCCTCCACCTCCTCCTCAATCGACTCTTACAGCTGATGACTTTGCAGTTTTCTTCACAAATAAGACAAGAACCATCAGTGACCAATTCTCCACACCGCAGACTGAGGATAACTTCACAACGACTAATGCTCACTCGTTCTCCTCCTTCTCTCCACTCTCAGAGACGGACGTTTCCAAACTTATCCTGTCCAGTCATCCTACTACTTGCCCACTTGATCCGATCCCCACTCACCTCCTTCAAGCGATTTTTTCTTCAGTCATACCTTCACTTACTCACATTATCAACTCCTCTCTTCACTCTGGAACATTTCCCTCAGCATTTAAGCAGGCTCGGGTAAGCCCACTGCTGAAGAAACCATCTCTAAATCCAGCACTTCTAGAAAACTACAGACCGGTATCCCTTCTTCCATTCATTGCAAAGACACTCGAACGAGCTGTGTTCAACCAGCTCTCTATGTTTCTTGTACAGAACAACCTCCTGGACAGCAATCAATCTGGCTTCAAAAGTGGCCACTCAACTGAGACTGCCCTGCTCTCGGCTACTGAAGCCCTGCGACTGGCAAGAGCAGCTTCAAACATCCTCAGTACTCATTTTGCTGGATCTGTCTGCTGCTTTTGACACTGTTAATCACCAGATTCTCCTATCCACCCTCAGAAAGATGGGCATCTCTGGAACCGCACTCCAGTGGTTTAAGTCCTACCTCTCTGATAGATCCTTCAGGGTGTCTTGGAGGGGGTGAAGTTTCTAAGTCACAACAACTTGCTACTGGGGTTCCTCAAGGCTCAGTACTTGGACCGCTTCTCTTCTCCATCTACATGACGTCATTAGGATCTGACATTCAGAAGCATGGCTTTTCCTATCACTGCTATGCTGATGACACTCAACTCTACTTCTCATTCCAACCAGATGACCCGACGGTAGTTGCTCGCATTTCAGCCTGTCTGAGTGACATTTCTAGCTGGATGAATTACCATCACCTTCAGCTCAACCTTACTAAGACTGAACTGCTGGTGGTTCCAGCTAACCCATCGTTTCATCACAACTTCTCTATACAGCTGGGTTCGTCAACCATAACTCCTTCCAGGACAGGCAGAAACCAAGGAGTTGTGATGGATCACAAATTAAGCTTCACAGACCATATTGCTACAACGACCCGGTCCTGTAGATTTGCCTTATTCAACATTAGGAAGATTAGACCCTGCCAGAGCAATCCACCCAACTTCTTGTCCAAGCTCTTGTTCTCTCATGACTGGACTATTGCAATGCTCTCCTGGCGGGCCTTCCTGCATGTACTATCAAGCCTCTACAACTGATCCAGAATGCAGCAGCGAGGGTTGTCTTCAGTGAGCCGAAAACAGCCCATGTTACTCCTCTCCTCATCAGTTTACACTGGCTACCAGTAGCCGCTCGCATCAAATTCAAGGTACTGATGCTTGCCTACAAAACGACCACTGGCACGGCGCCAACTTACCTAAACTCACTAGTTCAATCTTATGCACCCTCCAGAAGTTTGCGCTCTGCAAGTGAACGACGCCTTGTGATGCCATCCCAAAGAGGTTCAAAATCACTCTCACGGACTTTTTCCTGGACTGCACCCAGCTGGTGGAATGACCTCCCGATCTCAATTCAAACAGCTGAGTCTTTACTCATTTTCAAAAAACATCTAAAGACTCATATTTTTCGCCTGCACTTAACCAACTAATACTAGTACTTACCTTTTTTCTTTTCTATCATATTCCAAAAAAAAACAAACAAAAAAAAACCCTGGCTACGTGTTCTGTACTAGACTAACTGAGACTTGTCATAGCACTTGTATACCGTATACTGTTGTTCTCGTTGATCTGATTGTTTCTACTGTTCTCATTTGTAAGTCGCCCTCAAAAAAACAACAACAACAATAATAATAATAATAATAATAATTTTACAGGGCACGCTCTCTGCCGTCTCAGTCTCTGGCAACTTTCTTGAATAAAACAACCTATCTCAGTTGATATGTGCCTCACATACATAGTACATCTATGTGTAGAAAGCCTAAAATGTCTAATTTTAAAACCAATTCAAATTGAAAACAAATATTCTCTGATAATATAATCCGTATAAAAGTGAGGAGAGGTAAAGATTCTCATGTTTCACCTCATTATCGCTAGCGCTCTGTTCACATGTTAATGATCTGAGGTCAGCCAGGTAAGCATGTAGATGCCCCCGAAAAATGCCATCAAAACGTCAAGCTTCATCATAGAATTTAGCCTACTTTCTTTTTCTGCCCGTTGGATTTTGGTGCGCTACACGGGTGAAGACACACTCTGGACAGCGAGGATATCTTCTCATATTGGTCTGAAAAGGTAAACAGATGTTTCGGATCTCAGTAGACTAGCGTAAATTGACCAACAGCGCCATCTGCTGTTTTTGGAAAATAAACTTGCTCAATTGCATTTGTCAGAAAATGCAACTTGACGCTTGTGAGAAAATCTGCCTGCATGCATTTGTGAGAAAATCAAACCAAGATTCCTCATAAAAATGCAAATGAGTCTCACAGTTGTAACACACTATCAAAATTTGTCCATACCTCTGCATTTTCTCTCAAATAGAATTTTGTATTTGCAAATCACGTTGCGTTTGTTTGAAAGTCGAGTTTTTCTTTGCAAAGCAAATTTTTTATATGAAAAATGCCAAAAAAATTTGATCAATACACTTCCCTTAAACGTCCCTTAAAAATTAGGGCTGGAAATGGGGGAGAGGGGACACAGGTAAACAAGTCGAGTGAGTACATTTTCATACATATAGTGGGATTTCTGCATGTGGTAAAATATGCCCCAAACTTGAGTACCCCCAGAGAATCTTGCCCATTGCCAGCACTGAGTTAAAGTATTGTTTTAGGTATTGTTGAAAAGAGCACTGCATGATTCTGAGACCTAATTGGTATTAAAAGTTTTATTTACTGAATGTAGCATCAGTTCAGTGGTGTAAGCAGATATATAAAGTCAAGTCTGCTTTATTGTCAATTCTTCCACATGTACAGTACATACATACAGAGAATCGAAATTGCGTTACTCTCAGACCCCCGGTGCATACAGATAACACTAACAGCAGAGCCTAAAAATCTAGATCAAATATAAAATATAAGATAAAAACTATACAATAAGGGAATGTAAAAAAGACATAATAGAAAAAAAATTAAAAAAAAAATAAGGTTAAATAAAAACAGCGCAAGGCACATGGCAGATAGAGTGCAAACCAGTGAACAAACATTAAAGATAAAAATATATATATATAAAAAAATATATATATATACACACACACACACACCATAAGGGCTCAAGAGCAGTTATTTTATTTAAACTGACTGATGAGGTGGTAGAATGACGTCAGTTCCATGGTGAATGAGGTAGTGAGCAGACCACTGCTGCACAAAGTGACTATTACATGTCATCGTATGTTAGAGGGAGGGGGGGTGGAAGGACCTGGAGATGAGGGATCTGGGGGGGGGGGTTCATAGTTCAGTGGTGCCCTGGGCAAAAAAAGGAACGGGGGCAGGGCAAGTTCGGGAGCGAGTTCAGCTTCCTGACAGCCTGATGGATGAAGCTGTCCTTCAGTCTGCTGGTCCTGGCCTGGATACTCCGCAGTCTCCTCCCTGATGGCAGCAGACTGAAGAAGCTGTGTGACGGGTGAGTGGGATCACCTGCAATGCAGAGGGCTTTGCAAGTGAGACGGGTTCCATAAATGTCCTGGAGGGAGGGGAGAGAGACACCAATGATCTTCTCAGTTGCTCTCACTATGCGTTGCAGAGTCTTCCGGCAGGACACGTTGCAGGCGCCATACCACACAGTGATGCAGCTAGTCAGAATGCTCTCGATGGTGCCTCTGTAGAAGGTGTACATGATGGGGGGTGGGGCTCTGGCTCTCCTCAGTTTGTGGAGGAAGTAGAGACGCTGCTGTGATTTCTTGGCCAGTGCTGCAGTGTTGTCGGTCCAGGAGAGGTCCTCTGTGTTGTGCACACCCAGGAACTTGGTGCTGCTCACTCTCTCCACAGCCGCACCGTTGATGGTCAGACGAGCATGCTGAGTGTGCACTCTCCTGAAGTCAACAACAATCTCCTTCGTCTTCTCCACGTTCAGAGAGAGATTGTTGTCACTGCACCACCCAGCCAGGCGGCTCACCTCGCTCCTGTAGTTTCTCTCATCTCTGTTGCTAATGAGACCCACCACAGTCATGTCATCTGCAAACTTAGTGAAGAGGTTGAAGTTGTGTGACGGTGTGCAGTCGTGGGTCAGCAGAGTGAAGAGGAGGGGGCTCAGCACACATCCTTGGGGGGCCCCAGTGTTCAGTGTGATGGTGCTGGATGTGTTGCTGCCGACACGTTCTGCCTGAGGTCTTCCAGTCAGAAAGTCCAACAGCCAGTTGCACAGCGAAGTGTTGAGCCCCAGCTCGACCAGTTTGTGAATGAGCTGTTGAGGGATGATTGTGTTGAATGCTGAACTGAAGTCTATGAACAGCATTCTGACATATGAGTCTTTTTTCTCTAGATGTGTGAGTGCTGAGTGGAGGGTAGTTGAGATGGCATCATCAGTCGACCGGTTGGACCGATATGCAAACTGGAATGGGTCCAGGGAGGGGGGGAGGGCAGACTTGATGTGGTGCATGACTAGCTGTTCGAAGCACTTCATGAGGATGGGAGTAAGTGCAACAGGACGGTAGTCATTGAAGCAGGATGGAGATGGCTTCTTCAGGACTGGAATGATGGTGGTAGCTTTGAAGCATGTGGGAACAATAGCCTGACTAAGCGAGATGTTGAAAATGTCAGTGAAGACATCAGAGAGTTCTGCTGCACAGTCTCTCAGTACACGCCCAGGAATGTTGTCAGGACCCGGAGCTTTGCGTGCATTGATCCTGCTGAAGGATCTCCTCACTCTGTCCGGGGTCAGCATCATCACCTGGTCACTGGGAGGAGGTGGAGTCTTCTGTGCAGTGGTGCTGTTTTTTGGCCTCAAAGCGAGCGAAGAAGGTGTTCAGCTCGTTCAGCAGAGAGATGTTGCTGTCACAGGTCTGCGGTGGGGGCTTGTAGTCCGTAATGGTCTGTATCCAACAAGTGTTGACATTTCTCAACATCACAGAAGTAATGACTTTATGAACTACTTTACTTCTAAAGTCGATACTATTAGAGATAAAATTGTAACCATGCAGCCATCAGCTACAGTATCACATCAGACAGTGCACTATAGATCCCCTGAAGAACAGTTACACTCATTGTCTACTATAGGAGAGGAAGAATTGTATAAACTTGTTAAATCATCTAAACCAACAACATGTATGTTAGACCCTATTCAATCTAAGCTCCTAAAAGAGGTGCTTCCAGAAGTCATAGATCCTCTTCTGACTATTATTAATTCCTCATTGTTATTAGGGTATGTCCCAAAATCCTTCAAACTGGCTGTTATTAAGCCTCTCATCAAAAAACCACAACTTGACCCCAAAGAACTAATTAATTATAGACCGATCTCGAATCTCCCTTTTCTTTCAAAGATACTAGAAAAGGTAGTATCCTCACAATTATATTCCTTCTTAGAGAAAAATGGCATCTGTGAGGATTTCCAGTCAGGATTTAGACCGTATCATAGTACTGAGACTGCTCTCCTTAGAGTTTACAAATGACCTGCTCTTATCATCTGATCGTGGTTGTATCTCTCTATTAGTGCTATTGGATCTTAGTGCTGCGTTCGACACCATTGACCTCACTATTCTTTTGCATAGACTAGAACACTTTGTTGGCATTAATGGAAGTGCATTAGCATGGTTTAAATCGTACTTATATGACCGCCATCAATTCGTAGCAGTGAATGAAGAGGTATCATATCTTTCACAAGTGCAGTATGGAGTACCGCAAGGCTCAGTACTAGGGCCGTTACTCTTCACGCTTTACATGTTACCCTTGGGAGATATCATCAGGAAACACTTGTTAGCTTTCACTGTTATGCTGATGATACTCAGCTCTATATTTCATCGCAGCCTGGCGAAACATACCAATTTGAAAAACTAACGGAATGCATAGTCGATATAAAAAAACTGGATGACGAGTAATTTCTTACTGCTAAATTCTGAAAAAACAGAGGTGTTAATTATAGGACCTAAAAGCTCTGCATGTAATGACCTAGAACGCTGTCTAAGCCTTGATGGCTGCTCTGTCAATTCTTCGTCATCAGTTAGGAACCTAGGTGTGCTATTTGATAGCAACCTTTCCTTAGAAAGCCACGTTTCTAGCATTTGTAAAAACTGCATTTTTCCATCTCAAAAATATATCTAAATTACGGCCGATGCTCTCAATGTCAAATGCAGAAATGTTAATCCATGCGTTTATGACCTCAAGGTTAGACTATTGTAATGCTCTATTGGGTGGTTGTTCTGCACGCTTAGTAAACAAACCCCAGTTAGTCCAAAATGCAGCAGCTAGAGTTCTTACTAGAACCAGGAAGTATGATCATATTAGCCCGGTCCTGTCAACACTGCACTGGCTCCCTATCAAACATCGTATAGATTTTAAAATCTTGCTTATTACTTATAAAGCCCTGAATGGTTTAGCACCTCAGTATTTGAACGAGCTCTTGTTACATTATAGTCCTCCACGTCCGCTCCGTTCTCAAAACTCTGGCAATTTGATAATACCTAGAATATCAAAGTCAACTGCGGGCGGCAGATCCTTCTCCTATTTAGCGCCCAAAACTCTGGAATAACCTACCTAACATTGTTCGGGAGGCAGACACACTCTTGCAGTTTAAATCTAGATTAAAGACCCATCTCTTTAACCTGGCTTACACATAACATACCAATGCACTTCTAATATCCAAATCCATTAAAGGATTTTTAGGCTGCATTAATTAGGTAAACCGGAACTGGGAATACTTCCCATAACACCATATGTACTTGCTACATCATTAGAAGAATGGCATCTACGCTAATATTAGTCTGTTTCTCTCTTATTCCGAGGTCACCGTAGCCACCAGATCCGGTCTGTATCCAAGTCAGATGGTCACTGCAGTCACCCGGATCCAGTATGTATCCAGCCCAGATGGTGGATCAGCACCTAGAAAGGACCTCTACAGCCCTGAAAGACAGCGGAGACCAGGACTAGAGCCCCAGAGACAGATCCCCTGTAAAGACCTTGTCTCAGACGACCACCGGGACAAGACCACAGGAAACAGATGATTCTTCTGCACAACCTGACTTTGCTGCAGCCTGGAATTGAACTGGAAGTCACCCGGATTTCATAAGTGTAAATCATGTGTTGAACAACTTCATATTAATTTGAAATAAAAATGATCTGTATTCTTCTGACCTACGTTTTTTCTGCGCTTACAGTTTTGGCACGTTTTTTTTTGTGCTGTATCCAAGTCAGATGGTCACTGCAGTCACCCGGATCCAGGATGTATCCAGCCCAGATGGTGGATTAGCACCTAGAAAGGACCTCTACAGCCCTGAAAGACAGCGGAGACCAGGACTAGAGCCCCAGAGACAGATCCCCTGTAAAGACCTTGTCTCAGACGACCACCGGGACAAGACCACAGGAACAGATGATTCTTCTGCACAACCTGACTTTGCTGCAGCCTGGAATTGAACTGCTCTCTTAAGAATAGTCTTAAGCTTTGACTTTTAAGTGCCAAAATAACACCAGAGGCCATATGTATAAAACTTCTCAGAAATGCTCTTAAGAATAGTCTTAAGCTTTGACTTTTAAGTGCCAAAATATTCTTAGTTACGAGTAGTAACCTCTGAATCAGCCAATAGTGAGCCTGCTCATGTAAAGCCACAGCAGCACAACAGCAATCATTTAATGTAATTACAATAAAGTCATTTAATTAAGACACTGAAATATTGTAATATTTAAATTTATTTTTTTTAAATGCTTTGCATTGTGAACAATTATCACAAATTATTACTGATGCTTTGTTTTCTATTGGTTTACAGTTGGAGCAATGATGTGAACATGAGTTCCATCAATGGCTCCAACAACTCCATGAAAGCCCACAATCCTCACAAAAGTCAATAAACCGCTATATATTAGTGGCCAAAAGTGATGTGTGGCCTAGGAAATTTGGCTTAATTATTATTATTTATTTTTTTTTTTCCATAATAAAATACAAATAAATTATAGACAAACAATAAAACAAAAATGAAACATGCAAACTTGTGTGTCATAATTTCATAATAAATGTCATATTTTTTTTGGCCATGCTGTAATACAAAGAAATTATTAACACATGCAAAAACAAGAGGACCAATGAAATACAATGAATAACCCCTGTTGTTGTCAGTGTGTCAATTTCGTGGTCCTAAAGGTGAGTTTATTGAGTTCCAAAATCTAAAGATCAGTGAACTCAAAATTATAATTCAATCAACCAAAAAAAAATAAACATCCTAAAGGTGAGTTCACTGATCTATATAAGTATACACATAGATCAGTGAACTCAACTTTATGAGGTCATCTAGCAACATTAAGTGACCAGTTTTAGATACTTTTTTCTTCATATTTTCCCTTACAGAGAGAAAAAAAAAGCCATGCATCACTTTTGGCCACTGTTGTGTTGGTGGGGTTAGTGCCACAATATGTAAGACCCTGCTTACTGTGTCATCACCGGTGCATTACTGCATTTTTTAAAATTTCAAGCTAAAAAATTTATTTACTACTTTCATTTCTGCGGTTAGAGCATTGACTTGTAGAGTGGAAGAGGTTATTAAATTTCTTACTTTGTCAGTTACAAAAACAAATTGACTATCTTGACAATCAAGTTTTTATCAACTCCATATCTTCATATAACTCCTATATGTCATATCTTCATTGGAAAGTGTTTGTCTCCTCCTTTTTGCTGCCGTCTTGTTACTCCTAACTAGATTAGGAGACCTCTCCAAATCTCTTAAATAATTTAGGAGCTGAGACCTAGTCTTAACACTTAGGAACCTTAATGAATCACACTTATTCTTAAGTCTAGAGCCCTATTCGCACGGGATTAGTATTACCTGGTGACCTCCAGTCATTTGTAATAATTGCGGAGGTTGTGATTTTAATCCCGTGCGAATCGGCCATGTCTGTAATTTGTAAAGTAAAAATTTCCCCGCAAATGACCTACTGTAACATGGAGGCTGAGGCGGCATTAGAATCCATTTGCAGAAGTTTATTAGGGAAAGATCTTAAAGACAGAATCGTTAAACCAGGCAGAGAGTCAGTACCGTAATAGCAGTCCGATCTTTCAACATACACAATGGGGATCCACAAGGCAGAGATGAGTAGGCAGGCTAATGGGTCAAACACAAACAGTCCAGTAAGGCTGTAAATCCAATGAGGCAATCCAACAATCGTAAACGTGAAGACAGGCAGAATCATACACAAAACAGGCAGGCAGAATAACTATGGGAAACGCTTGGTAAGGCAGGTAAACTGGCAATACTTCGCAATGATCAAACACACTGACTCGTGTTAAAAACTGTCCAACAGGAAATGAATTTAGAAGCAGAGGGAGCGGTAAACAGTCAGTACTCAGGCGAGGGCTCCCTCTGCTGGTGCGGCGTTACAGAATCCCCTCCCCTATGAGTGCACTCCTGGCACTCGGCACGGACGTCCCCGTGGTCGTGGCGCTGGTCGATCAGGTCTGGCTCGATGAAAGTCCTCCATGAGAGAGGGATCCAGAATGTCGTCTATATCCCTCTTCGTCTTGAGTCCAGTAACTCATTCACCTTGTAAGCTGGCGATCCATCAGCGTCCAGCGGCGGTGGTGGTTCTTGAGTCTCATGGTTGGGGTCAACATCCGGGTGGACCCGTTTGAGTAGCGAAACATGTAAGGATGGAGAGATACAATAATTAGCAGGAAGCTCTAACTGGTATGTGACCTCATTTATTCTTCTGAGAATCTTGAAAGGACCAACATACCTTGGGCTGAGCTTCCTGCTTGGTAGCCGCAACTTGATGTCCCTCGTGGAGAGCCAGACCCGCTATCCTGGTTGGTAGGGAGGGTGTGGCAGATGTCGCTTGTTGACCTGGAGTTCCTGTTCTCTCACAGCTCGTTGAAGACATACGTGTGCACTGTCCCACACCCTCTCACTACGCCGAATCCAGTCGTCCATGGCAGGGACTGATGAGGGTTCGCCAGGCCACGGGAACATAGGGGGTTGATAACCAAGTACGCACTGGAAGGGAGTCAGACCTGTTGATGAGCGAGTCAGTGAATTGTGCATATTCCGCCCATGGAAGGAATTAAGACCATCGATGCTGTTCTCAGCTGCAGTAGGATCATAGATTTATGATCTTGATTTAGTCGTTCAACTTGTCCGTTTGCTTGTGGATGGTAACCTGATGTGAGGCTGACGTTGATAAAGGTGCTTGCAGAACGCTCTCCAAACTTGAGATGTGAACTGGGTTCCTCTGTCACTGACAATATCCCCTGGGATGCCATAATTTTGTAAGACATGGTGAATCATTGCCTGGGCGGTTTCCAAGGCTGTGGGGAGTCCTTTTAAGGGGACCAAATGACATGATTTAGAGAACTGATCTATGATGACTAGAATGGCAGTGAAACCGTTGGACAGAGGTAAGTCTGTGACAAAGTCAATGGAAAGGTGGGACCAGAGACGTTGTGGAATGGGCAGTGGTTGGAGGAGTCCTGAGGGTAATTCCTTGGGGGTCTTGGATTGGGCACATACTTGACAATCTTTAACATAAGCAGTGACATCCTTAAGCATTGAGGGCCACCAGAATGAATTTCATAGTAAGTGCAGTATGCGGGATATTCTAGAATGGCCAGAGCTAACAAAGGTGTGGACCCATTGCATTACCCGGTGATGTAGGTTTTGTGGAACATGTTTATTAGGTGGACAGTTAGTGGGGTCTGGTTCTTGGAGTTGTTTGCATTGTATGTCCTCCATTATATCCCAGGTAATCGGGTGATGACTACAGATGAGGGGAGTATGCACTCTGGGGTACGGCTGTCTAGGGGAAGATTATACTGTCTGAAGAGAGCATCTGCCTTACTGTTCTTGCTGCCAGGGCGATAGGTCACAGTGAACTGGAATCGGCTGAAGAAGAGGGCCAAGCGAGCTTGGCGGGGATTGAGTCGTTTAGCACTTTTGATGTATTCCAGATTCTTGTGGTCGGTGATCACCTGGAAAGGATGGACTGCTCCCTCGAACTAGTGTCTCCATTGTTTGATGGCTGCTTACATGGACAAGAGTTCTTTATTTCCAACATGGTTGGCCTCCTCAGTCCACTTCAGTTTCGAAGACTTGCCCTTTAAGAGAGATGTCAGAGGTGAAGCAACCATACTGTAATTTATGATGAATCATCTGTAGAAATGAGCAAACCCCAGAAATCTTTGAAGCTCCTTGATTGTGGATGGCTGTGGCCATTCTTTGACTGTCTTGACCTTGGATTCATCCATCTTTACTCCTTAATGACTAATATGATAACCCAGGAATGACGTCTGTCTAACATGAAACTCACATTTTTCTCCCTTGACATACAGCTGGTTCTCTAGAAGTCGAGTGAGAATGGTCCTGACATGGTTGATATGTTCCTCCTCAGAATTAGAGTAGATCAAGATGTCGTCAATGTAGGCTATTACATACCGGTTCAAGAGGTCTTGGAAGATCTCATTGATGAATGACTGGAATACAGCTGGAGCGTTGGCAAGTCCATACAGCATGACCTGATACTCATAGTGGTGAGGAAGGCAGTTTTCCATTTGTCACCCTTGTTAATTCTGATCAAGTTGTAAGCACTTCGTAGATCAAGCTTGGTATAGACTGTCACCTCTCTCGAGCTGCTATAGATAACTACCTCCTGATTTCTCCCATATAATTAGATGTATTCATTAAAACCAGCACTCAACCCTTGTCTGCTGGTTTAATGAAATCATCTGAATTTCTACTCAGGTTGTGCAGAGCCTCAATTTCCACTGTGGTGATGTCTTATTTTTAAGTCAGAAGTCTGAAATAGTGATTGTACATCCCGTTCTACCAATTTACAAAAAAAAAAGAAAGAAAAAAAGAAAAAAAAGTGATTTGCATGTGATCATATACATTAATTAACACAGGTAATAGATACTGGAATAGAACAAGTCATTAATTATTTTTGTCCATGACCTCACATTGTTAACCATTAAGTAATCAAACTGCTTATAATTAAAGATATTTTGATGTGAATGATTGTAAAAACACTGGCCTTTACTCTTTTGTGTTTTTGTCTAACCCTGAAGATGCTGAAAATTATTTCATAAAAGATAATTTTAGTAAGCCGACTAATTAAATATCCAAATAAGCAAGTGTGGGTGCAAATTACAATAAGTATACCTTTATGCTTTTTACAAAATAACAGTGAAAAATATCTAGTCATGGTTCATACAGAGGATCAGTAAAACTTTGCTAATAATAGTGAGGCTCTGATTGAATTACAGGCATCTTTTAAACAATGCCCTTAGGCCACCAAAGCAAAAATAGTGTGCTTAATATATTCTGACTGTTGGAATGTATTAGCAGTTGCATAACATTGCAGGAAGTTTAAGGCAAATAAAGATGCTGTTGGCAATGTGATCATATTTAAATGGGCCTGAACTGCTGTTAATCCTAAGCAGGAAACAAAAGGCATACATTAACATACTGACACTCGTGAGGTGCAAAAGTCTGAATTGTGATATATATGTGATTCAATGTATTACGGCCTGAGTGGTGGCCACACAAGAGTGGTAATGTAGATGTATCATGTACAAGGAGTTGAAGGGGGCAAGGCAACAGGAGACAGGGAAGTTTCGGTGACCGAATTGGCAAATCTGCTTTGAGCCAATATAGCCAAGACGGAAGGCCAGGAGACTGCAAGACAGCATGAGCAGGCAGATCAGGAGCGACGGTTTAAGGCTGTCCAGCACCAGTTTATTCTTTTGCAAATGAAGGTCCAGGCCTCTCTTAATCTTTGCTTACCTGATGTTGGCCGGGAGGCCTGAGAAAGGCCCGATATGGGTCCTTCAAGTTCCCATGGAAACTCCATGGCTTCAGCTCATCAGCAAAGCTTTGATCACGTTGAGGATAATATAGGCCCGCCATTATCTCAGATACCTCAGTTGGAGAAGCTGAGTGACACTGATGAAGTAGAGCACTTCCTTGTTACTTTTGAAAGGATTGCTGTTGCTTGTAGGTGGACTAAAACTGATTGGGTTTGCCATTGAATCCCTTTGCTGACAGGTAAAGCAATAGAAGCTTATGTCAATATGGATCTGAACAAGTATACTGACTATGATAAAGTGAAGTATGCTATTTTAAAGAAATAAGATGTAAATTTTGAAACTGATCAACAAAAGTTCTGTTCCTTAAATAAACATTACTTACACACACACACAAATATATATATATACATATCCATCTATCTATCTATCTATATATATATATATATATATATATATATATATCAACTAATATATATATATATATATATATATATATACACTCATATAAGGGATTATTAGGAACACCTGTTCAATTTCTCATTAATGCAATTATCTAATCAACCAATCACATGGCAGTTGCTTCAATGCATTAAGGGGTGTGATCCTGGTCAAGACAGTCTCCTGAACTCCAAACTGAATGTCAGAATGGGAAAGAAAGGTGATTTAAGCAATTTTGAGCATGGCATGGTTGTTGGTGCCAGACGGGCCGGTCTGAGTATTTCACAATCTGCTCAGTTACTGGGATTTTCACGCACAACCATTTCTAGGATTTACAAAGAATGGTATAAAAAGGGAAAAACATCCAGTATGCGGCATTCCTGTGGACGAAAATGCCTTGTTGATGCTAGAGGTCAGAGGAGAATGGGCCGACTGATTCAAGCTGATAGAAGAGCAACTTTGACTGAAATTAACCACTCGTTACAACCGAGGTATGCAGCAAAGCATTTGTGAAGCCACAACACGCACAACCTTGAGGCGGATGGGCTACAACAGCAGAAGCCCCCACCGGGTACCGCTAATCTCCACTACAAATAGGAAAAAGAGGCTACAATTTGCACAAGCTCACCAAAATTGGACAGTTGAAGACTGGAAAAATGTTGCCTGGTCTGATGAGTCTTGATTTCTGTTGAGACATTCAGATGGTAGAGTCAGAATTTGGCGTAAACCGAATGAGAACATGGATCCATCATGCGTTGTTACCACTGTGCAGGCTGGTGGTGGTGGTGTAATGGTGTGGGGGATGTTTTCTTGGCACACTTTAGGCCCCTTTGTGCCAATTGGGCATGGTTTAAAATGCCACGGCCTACCTGAGCATTGTTTCTGACCATGTCCAACCCTTTATGACCACCATGTACCGATCCTCTGATGGCTACTTCCAGCAGGATAATGCACCATGTCACAAAGCTTGAATAATTTCAAATTTGGTTTCTTGAACATGATAATGAGTTCACTGTACTAAAATGGCCCCCACAGTCACCAGATCTCAACCCAATAGAGCATCTTTGGGATGTGGTGGAACGGGAGCTTCGTGCCCTGGATGTGCATCCCATAAATCTCCATCAACTGCAAGATGCTACCCTATCAATATGGGCCAACATTTCTAAAGAATGCTTTCAGCACCTTGTTGAATCAATGCCACGTAAAATTAAGGCAGTTCTGAAGGCGAAAGGGGGTCAAACACAGTATTAGTATGGTGTTCCTAATTTTCCTTTAGGTGAGTGTATATACACACACACACATATGTATATGTGTGTATATATATATATATATATATATATATATATATATATATATATATATATATATATATATATATATAGAGTTCAAAAAGTATGTAGTCACTAAGTCTGCCACACACATATATATATATATATATATATATATGTATGTATGTATGTATGTGTGTGTGTGTGTGTGTGTGCTTGTGTGTTTGTGTGTGAACCTAAAGCTGATGAACTGCCTAACCTGTTTGTTCAGTTTTCATTTTTATTCCCTGCAAAGTTCCTCTTGCCCAATTACAGAGGCATGGAGATGTTGCTGATATCTCAAAAACTTTTCTGATCTCCCATTCAGATCCTGTGGGGTGTGAAATCTCAGCTAACCCTGAACTTCACTCTGACACCAATGGAGTTGTCAGGACAGGGAGGAGTTGCAATGCTTAATTAAAAATATTGATAATTTAGTCATTTAATTATGATTGATTGATTGGTCCCACTCTCTAACCATTAGGCCACAACTGCCCCAGGGTTGATTACGCTCCTCCTGAATCTAGGTTTGGAACTTCATTTCAGGAGCACTTGATTATTACAGCCAGGTGTGTTGGATCCGGTTTGGAATTTAACTATGCTGGTAAGTAGATCTCATTGTGTGTTTAGTTCTGCCCTCTGCCCTATCTGCATGGGATTAGTATTACTTGGTGACCTCCAGTCATTTGTAATAATTGCAGAGGTTGTCTGTGATCTGTGATAATATTAGTCCTGTGTGAATCGGCATCTCTGTGATTTGGCCAGCATTTGGCGGGTCGTATGTCATTTTTTCTAAGGTTTTTGTTTAGTATGCGCCTTTTTCGCAAAGAATGGAGCTGCGTTGGAGTGTCTGATAGTATTTTGGGTGCTGTCGTATTGCTACACTATACAACTTGTAGAAAGAGAAAGCTGAAAAGGTTTTGAGGTTAATGTGTTACAAATAAATCAAGCTTAAAGCTTGAGATATTATTTTAACCTGGTGAAATGTAAATGACACAAGGCACAAAACTATATTAGTTTCTTTATTTTAAGCCATCTAACCAGACCGTAGAATGGGACTTGACATCGTATTTGGGAGATAAGTCTGTATATTCGAGTAAAATCACAGGCTTCGCTTATCCCGTGCGAATGCACCATGCGAAATTCAGATGTGGGAGGGTAATTTCAAAATCACACAACGTCCACAGATAATAATAATCCTGTGCGAATTGGACTCTAGTTAGTTCATTCAGTTCACCTGTGTTCAGTTAATTATGTGATTAATCTTTCTCTTGCATTGGAATAAGTACTCCCTGTTCTGTTCAGTCATTTGCCAGTTATTTATGTTACTTTGGATATGCTTTGCTGTGTTTGCTTTTGCTCCTGGATTCCTTGTGGTTGTTTCCCTGTGAATTTATCATTAAAGACTCTTTATGGAATACTCATTCGTTGTGCTCTTGGATTTAGCAAGCAACCATTACAGCATAACTGGACCTCAAAACGAGTAAGTTTAGCAGCGTTTTTCTTTCTTTTTGTTTTTCCTCTCCCGACTCCCACATGGATTTACCAACCATTCAGCTCCTCTGCCTCAAGCAGGAAGACCGTTCCCTGGAGGATAATACCAGAGACTTTTTGGAATTGGCATGCCTAACTGACTATCCAGTAGGGTTGCATGATAAATTGCACGTGTTTATCATGCACATCTCATCAGTAAAGCCAGTTCTGTGATTAGTAGTAAATCTCCAGCACATGCTTCCAGATGGAGCAGCATTCACTACACAGAGCTGTAGTTCACTGACAAGCTACGCAATATTGTGTTCATTATCAGCGATGTATCACATGCGATAATGAAAACTCAATTAACGTTCACCGTAAATACATCAAATCTATCGTGCAGTGGGTACCTAATCTCCCCCGCTGAGGAGGACATCTCTAGCCCCAGTTAAGAACCAGAGACCAGCCTGGATATGGAAAAAAAAAAAAGAAAAAGAAAGAAAGTGACGTGACATCACACACCCGAAGCAAACCCATACTCAGAATTCGTGCTCTGCTTTTAACCCATCCAAAGTGCACACACACACAGCAGTGAACACACACACACCTTGAACACACACCCGGAGCAGTGGGCAGCCATTTATGCTGCAGCGCCCGGAGGAGCAGTTGGGGGTTCAGTGCCTTGCTCAAGGGCACCTCAGTTGTGGTATTGAGGGGTGGAGAGAGCACTGAACATTCACTCCCCCCACCTACAATTCCTGCCGGCCTGAGACTCGAACTCACAACCCTTGGATTGCAAGTCCGAGTCTCTAACCATTAGGCCACGACTTCCCCCAGAGAAAGCCCCACTTAAGAACACCATCTCCCCCGCTGAGGAGGACATCTCTAGCCCCAGTTAAGAACCAGAGACCAGCCTGGATATGCTTTGCTGTGTTTGGTATTGCTCCTGGATTCCTTGTGGTTGTTTCCATGTGGATTTATTATTAAAGATTCTTTATTGAAGACTCCTTCGTTGTATGCTTGGATTTAGCAAGCAACCATTACACTGGTCAACATAATCCCATTTCCCCTGGTCCATATAGTGCAAAGAATGATGGCCCAAAAGCATGATAGTATTCCAAACCTGGATTCAAAACTATTGACACAAATGTGCTATAACTGGCTGAGTCTCAACCAATTAATCACCCATACCTGGCCCTGCAATGGATTCTCCCGAAGATTTGGATCACAGCACAATTTAATACTTTAATACTTTTATGTTCATTTTATTGTGTTTGTGGTGTATATTGACAGCATATTAATAAAATGATGTGCTTCATGGTTAACAAAATAAATAAAATAATGCATGATTAATTATCACAGAAATTTTAATCAAATCAAGATTTTAAATTGTAGTATTGTTTAAAATTAATCTTTAAAATGACAAGTCATAACAGAATGAAAAATTATAATTAGGTCAAAAATAAATAAGTCTGCATTGAATTGCATTTATATGGCCCATGGTCACAAGCCTAATTTGGGCCAGAAGATCATTGGATTAATCTGGGCCACACTCAGAACTAACATTCAGCCCTCATGCGTTTTGCTGTGCTCCATGCTGTGCCATCATTGCAACACATGGCCCAGGTCTCGCTGGCAGGATACATACTATTGCCGACAGGAGGCCAGCAGTACCAGCTTGAGGACACATTCGGGTCAAGACTCCTTGTTATGTGGGATGATGGTCAGAGAGGGGAGTGCTGGAGGGTTTCCCCAGGTTGAAGATGCTTTCCCCAGGTATCAGAATAACACAATATATCATAAAGGTACTCTTCACAACAGTCTACATTAGTGTGACAAATCCTTCACTACCACCAATTTACAGAATTTTAAGTTATTGGTAATCGTAATTTCAATTGGTAAATCATTACAAAACTGGTGATTGTATGTATACAGGTCCTTCTCAAAAAAATAGCATATTGTGAAAAAGTTCATTATTTTCCATAATGTAATGATAAAAATTAAACTTTCATATATTTTAGATTCATTGCACACCAACTGAAATATTTCAGGTCTTTTATTGTTTTATTACTGATGATTTTGGCATACAGCTCATGAAAACCCAAAATTCAAAAATCTCAAAAAATTAGCATATTTCATCCGACCAATAAAAGAAAAGTGTTTTTAATACAAAAAAAGTCAACCTTCAAATAATTATGTTCAGTTATGCACTCAACACTTGGTCGGGAATCCTTTTGCAGAAATGACTGCTTCAATGCGGCGTGGCATGGAGGCAATCAGCCTGTGGCACTGCTGAGGTGTTATGGAGGCCCAGGATGCTTCGATAGCGGTCTTAAGCTCATCCAGAGTGTTGGGTCTTGCGTCTCTCAACTTTCTCTTCACAATATCCCACACGATTCTCTATGGGGTTCAGGTCAGGAGAGTTGGCAGGCCAATTGAGCACAGTAATACCATGGTCAGTAAACCATTTACCAGTGGTTTTGGCACTGTGAGCAGGTGCCAGGTCGTGCTGAAAAACTAAATCTTCATCTCCATAAAGCTTTTCAGCAGATGGAAGCATGAAGTGCACCAAAATCTCCTGATAGCTAGCTGCATTGACCCTGCCCTTGATAAAACACAGTGGACCAACACCAGCAGCTGACATGGCACCCCAGACCATCACTGACTGTGAGTACTTGACACTGGACTTCAGGCATTTTGGCATTTCCTTCTCCCCAGTCTTCCTCCAGACTCTGGCACCTTGATTTCCGAATGACATGCAAAATTTGCTTTCATCCGAAAAAAGTACTTTGGACTACTGAGCAACAGTCCAGTGCTGCTTCTCTGTAGCCCATTTCCTGCACACGCCTGTGCACGGTGGCTCTGGATGTTTCTACTCCAGACTCAGTCCACTGCTTCCGCAGGTCCCCCAAGGTCTGGAATCGGTCCTTCTCCACAATCTTCCTCAGGGTCCGGTCACCTCTTCTCTCGTTGTGCAGCATTTTTTTGCCACACTTTTTCCTTCCCACAGACTTCCCACTGAGGTGCCTTGATACAGCACTCTGGGAACAGCCTATTCGTTCAGAAATTTCTTTCTGTGTCTTACCCTCTCGCTTGAGGGTGTCAATGATAGCCTTCTGGACAGCAGTCAGGTCGGCAGTCTTACCCATGATTGCGGTTTTGAGTAATGAACCAGGCTGGGAGTTTTTAAAAGCCTCAGGAATCTTTTGCAGGTTTTTTAGAGTTAATTAGTTGATTCAGATGATTAGGTTAATAGCTCGTTTAGAGAACCTTTTCATTATATGCTAATTTTTTAGATAGGAATTTTGGGTTTTCATGAGCTGTATGCCAAAATCATAAGTATTAAAACAATAAAAGACCTGAAATATTTCAGTTGGTGTGCAATGAATCTAAAATATATGAAAGTTTAATTTTTATCATTACATTATGGAAAATAATGAACTTTTTAACACATGGACAGCACTCTATAAATCAGTCTTGCATTCAATTGGTAAATCATTACAAAACTGGTGATTGTATGTATCACTTCTCCTATTTTAGGCATGTTTTTCTCAAGCTCAGTCACTTATCGATTTAGCGAGATCTGGCGAAATTACATGACTGCCATTTTTAATTTAGTGTTTCGCATATCATCATTTATTAATATCTGTCTTTTCCTGGGTTCCTGTGCAACTGTTTTAGTGTGAATTTTTAATGTGCTAAGAAAACCAGAATGTAAATGATTAATATGTGTATAAACCCTCAAACATACAAATCGTAAAAAGCAAGTTTATGCACTAGGTTTTATGAAGAGTGCTGTATTAAAGCACCAGAAGTAATTTAACAAAATATATGCAAGTAATCTGCAGATTCACCAAATGCAAGGGGAAACAGCACTGTTAATTTATTTATTTTTTTATTTTTTTATTGAATAATGTTATTTATCTGACAAAATATTGAAATCCCCAGAGAGTCTATTATCACTTATTTGTCATTGGTAGTGATGTCTCATTAAATGTGTAAACTAACAATCAAAAGTGTTGGATAAACAGACTTGTGCTGATGCAATTAGTGCTATTGTAGAGATGGTAGCTTAGGCCCATTCCCCTTAGGATTGGGTTACTCATCATTAAAACACTTACACTGAAACACCTTGTTTTTGTATAAAACACAAAATTGTCACTGTAATAATATATTGTGATGACTGCTCTTTGATAAATACATTATACATTTTCTAGTACTCTCCTATGAATGTTTAAGCAAAAGTTTTCCAAATGCCTCACATTTAGTGTTGTAACACAAACTCTAATAAATATGACATTATTTTCAAAATACTGTAAATTGTTACAAATGTGACCTACAGTACATTATATATTCTACATATTATAATGTGTATGCAATATCTTAATGGTAACTGTTAGAGCACTGGCACTCCTTACTAGTCTTCTGGCCTTTATCCATCTGTAATTTGTGATTAATGCTGATCTACTGTGAAATAATCATGTATAATTCCTCTCAGCTTGTTTTGTACATGGATCCTTTTTTGTATATTAATTTTTCACAAAGTTCACAAATCATTGACTAATGTACTGGTTAAGCATATTGTTGCACTGTCTTAATAAGTGAGTGACTGAATCATTCGATCTGTTCAAAAGCAAGTGACTGATGATGACTTTATGAATGGGTAACTGCATCAGTCGCTTAACCCAGTGTTTCCCAACTTCGTTCTTTGGGACCCACCTTCCAGAATGTTTTTAACTTTGTTTGTTGTTTCCCCCTGATTGGTACCAGAGGGCACCATCACTGGAATACTATCTTTCCCATAACCTGTACCGGGCGCTGATTACGAGCACACCTGTTGCTCATTCATGGGACATTCCCCATGCTCATTGCGAAGTCTTGTTTTTCCCTCGCTGACATTCCTGAGCATTCTCTGAGGCTACGTCCACACGAAGCCAGAGCTTTCCCTATCCAATCTTTTTTTTTCCTCGTCTCAAGAAATATCTGCCTGCACACAAAACTGACAAAACGATGTAGTATACATGTCAGACCAGTATGTGGTGCTGTAATTCTGCCACAGAGATACACTAAAAATGAAGAAGAAGACTTGGACTATGCACATAAACCTTGCGTGTGGTATACAAACAAACATGGAACAATACATTCATTCGTCTGTTAATGTTTGTTAATAAAAAGACAATCGTTCAGTGTTTGTTCATGTTTTTGTTTCTGTTACGTGATGTAGCGGTGTCTGATTAGGGGCAAGACGTGGGCTGATGACGCCATCCTTTAAGAAAATATACGGATTCGCTGTCCACACAAAAACGCAAGGGCGGCGTTTTCAGATTTATCCACTCTAAGATCCGGTTTCAAAAATGTCACTCTCCCAAAGCGACGGATCCGTGTGGACGAAACACCTATACGATACAAAATTTATTTATATACAGCTAAACGCATCTCTGTGTGGATGGGGCCTTATATTATTCTGTTGGATTACCGTGTTTGACTCTAGACTGTTCCTTGATTCATGAATTGTGGCTGCCTGCCTCGATCTCCTTGCTCTGTTGTTTGGACTCTTGTATTTTAGTGTTTGTTGCCTGCCCTGACCCTCTGCCTGTACTCTGACTCTTCTTTTGCCTCATCTCTGATAACGCAGTCTACTGGTGATTTAACAGTGCCGGTCTTAATGCTGATCTTTTATAAATAAAGCTGCACATGGATCCTCACTCCGTTGACTCTTCATTACAGTTTTAGACTTCTCACTAATTAAAACACCTGATTCAATTAATCAGTTTGTTGGGGAGGGATCTAAAACATTCTGGGAGCTGGGTCCAAAATGCATTCCATATTCATTCAGGAATGAAAAACCACTGTGTATTGCTTGGATGCACAAAACTGTTACTGTGGATTTGTTAGGAACCATAAGAACTCATAAAGGGATATTTCTGGATCCATATCTTTTCAGAAAACAGTGTGTGGCAAACTTGAGTGTGTTTCCAGAGGAATTACCCACAAAACTGTGATACATAATTTGAATTGTGTATTAACATACAGATTATTTAATGGAATATAGATAAAAAAATATCTGATAGGTCTATGAAAACCTAGATTCAGGACTATGAATATTAAATTAGAGGGTGGTTTGACAGCTGAATATTCAAACCTCACATTAAGTGAAGTGGTCACTGAGTTTCCAAAAGTCTAAAACTGAGCCATATTAGTAGAAAGTAACCTCACAAAGAGTCTACTCTAGACAGATCCATCATGAAAATGTCAATCAAACAGTCCAATACCATTTTTCAAACAAAAATTTGTCTTGTACCAAAAGTATCAGACCAGAAGTGGAGTACATTATTGTGTTCATTTTTGTTTCTGTAACATCAGTGTTCACCTTGTTTCTAAACTTGTTGGTGATTGTTTCCATCTCACACTTCAAGCAGATCCACACTCTGACTAATGTGCTGATCCTCTCTCTGGCTGTGGCTGATCTGATTGCAGGACTGATTCTCATGCCAGTGCAGGGAATTAAACTCATTGAGCCATGCTGGTACTTTGGAGAAATATTTTGTTCAATATTTCCTCTCATTCTGTATGTGCTTGTCACAGCATCTCTTGGTAATTTGATTATTATATCCGTGGATCGGTACATTGTTGTGAATGACCCTTTGCGATATCCACTAAAAGTCTGTACTAACAGAGTTGTGGTTTCTATAGTTGTAAACTGGTTATTCTCCTTCATATATACCTTTTATCTTTTGTATGAGTCTTTACTCTATCCAGAAAGAAACCACTCATGTATTGGAGAATGTGTACTTTATCTTAAGTTGGAATATCTAATATTAGATTTCTTTGTTTGTTTAGTGGCACCTTGTTGTGTAATTGTTTCTTTATATGTGAAGCTAAGCATTTAAATTCAGTCACAGACAAGGTCAGTTCAGAAAAAAGAACCTGAAGGCTGCAAGAACCTTAGGGATTGTAATATTGGTTTATCTTCTTTGCTGGATGCCATACTCTTTAACTACTCTTATTTTGGGGAATGATGAAAATGATACTCTTGTAATTAATGTATGCAATGGATTGTTTTGTCTTGTTTTGAGCAAATCCTTATTTAACATTAGAGGCCACCAAGTCATGTAACAGCTGTTTTTGTTGTTTTTATTGACATGACAATGAACATGAAAGCACAGCAAGATGAGTCTAACATGTACATTGTGAGCATTTATATTTGTGAATGACACTGGACATGACAATGAACATGAAAGCACAGCAAGATGACGCTGGATACTGCTTTGGAAGAAAAAATGTAAAATATATATGTAACATTTGTTATTTCATAGATCTTTAGTTTACATTTAAGAAATCGAATTTAATGCATGACCACGGCCATTCTGCAGTTACAGTAAAACAATTTGGAGTAAAATTGGACAAAATTAGCTTAAATGATTGATGATTATTAAGAGTGGTAATCTTTATAATACAATTTCCTTTTAAAATTAGTTCATTCATTCATGCACTATTATTCATTCAGGTAATCACAACCATGCCAATATAGAGTGATATTGCATGGCTAATGCAATAGTATTATGAGAGAGAGATGGGCTGTGTGAGTGCGATTACCTGCATATGATACTGCTTTCATTCCTCAGGTCAGTCTCATATTCAGAAAAATTAAAACAATAAATAAATATATATACCAGGGTTAAAGCGTTTAAAGGCCTTTGAACAGTTAAAAACATTTTAAGATGATTTTGATTATTTAAAAATGCTGAAAAAATAAAAAAATCATTAGAAATATTAAATCTGTCAGGATCCCAGTCTATGTTCCCGTCTTTGGTTTTGTGGACACTTATTTAAAAATTTTACTGTTGCCCATTGTTTCTGTGTTACCTTCTTCCTTTGGCCATCTTGTTAGTAAGTGATTAGCTCCTCCCTCCTCGTTACCTCGTTATCCTGTCAGTATATAACTCAGTCTCACACCACCAATCACTGCCGAGTATTGTTTAGCCAATGTTGTCTAATTTCCTGCTTTTGTGTTTTGTTCTTGGATTGTTTACCTGGTTTTTGATTCTTGCTTTCATATTTTTGGATTTACCGTTTGATTACCCTGTCTGGATATAGTTCTCTCATCGAGGACCCACGCTTGCCCTAGGATTATTCTCGTGTCTTGTCCTCTATTTACCTGTTTGCCATTGTTTGACCCATGCCTGTTATGACCACGTCTCTGACCAATAAAAGCTTGCACATGGATCCGCACGTCTCACGTCTCATCGGCTCAAATGTTACAAAATCAATCAATCAAAAACTTTATTAAAGACACACTTGGTCCAAAAACACAGACAATAACGAGACAAAAAACAAAAACAACAACAACAAAAAACAGAATCCACATTATCACATATTTACATATATATTAAAACGCCAGTGGTTCCACATACTTGAGAAAAGTCTGACTGAACTTAGTACTGGGTTCGTCAGTGTTGAAATTATACTATTCACAGATTCCAATAACCTACACATGCATCTGTACATGATATTACACATCACAGCAGCGCACATTAGTACACCAACACTGACAAACATTTGGCTTGCACTCTATCGTGGCACCTTAAGCAGCAGCCTCATTCCATCGTTTTAAGCTACATTGTGTTTCTGCATGTAGCTCTTTCTATAACGCTGCCAAAAATGGGCAGTATGCATAGGGGTACAATATGCTTTAAAAAGTGTAGTCTTCACAGCTCCTGCACATACTAAATTTGCAAATCAGCATATTAGCCTGTGCATACATCATATGACACTGTCTGTAAATATCCCTATCATCAGACAGGTCATCAGTTATATAATGCCCTAAGTATTTAGCCTCATCACATACTTTAAGGACACTACCACACAAGGAGAAGTCAGGAAATGACAGTTTCCTGTCTTCCTTACTCCTAACAATCATAATATTACTCTTCTTTGCATGGCATTTAATGTCAAAGTCTGAGCCATATTAAGAACAAACCCTCAGTAAATTTTGAAGGCCAGCACTATATGGACAAAAAAATCACCAAATCGTCCGCATACATCAAATGGTTGATGATTATATTACCAACCATACAACCAGTTCCACAGCCATTTTACAGCTTTCATATTTCATCCATATAAACATTAAAAAGAAAGGGGGATAAAAATGCTTCCCTGTCTAACACCATTGCATACACTGAATGGAGCAGACACAAAATTACCCCATTTCACATATATTAACTGATGAGGATACCAAAAAGGCAGAATTTTCACTAAAGGTTTGGAAACTCTTTTATTGTGTAACTTATAAAATATTTATTTTTCATGATATACACGATCAAAGGCTTTAGAAGCATCAATAAGTTTTGAGTTTCATTCCAATCGGCCGCCGTTAACCTCCTCTAATGGGCGCTCAAAATGTATTTGCTGATGGTAGCCATGTTTTTCAAGATACACCAATGCCCTCATAGATATTGGTGGCACCTTGGACAATGACACTGCATGGCAAATTTCAAGTTTGTAGTTACAGCCATTTTCATGTTTTTTTTTTCTGTTATAGCACCACCAAGTGGTCAAACTTCCCAATTTTTGTCAACAAGGATTGAGCTCATTCATATGTGTTCCTAGTTTGGTGAAGATATCTCGTTCCGTTCAAGAGTTATAGCCATTTTAGTAAAAGTGGCCCCACCCACTTTGAACATTTTTGCGTCCTGTTCCAACTGACAATGAAACTTCAACTTGGTTTTGATAACTTTTGCTAATTAGACTCCAGATAACTTTTCACTGGTTTGATTCCGATTGGGTGAAAAACCTAGGACTAGTTTGCAAAAGTAGGTTTTGAGAAAAATTCAAAATGGCAAAAAAGATTTCATGACAGAAATTAAACCTTACAAAGCAATTATCTACATCTTAATCCAAATAACCCAATCACCCCCTATTGGCCAAGTGGAGTGAGTCTTTGCCTTTATGAGCGATTTTGTGTTTTTGATCACTGTAGCGCCCTCTATTGGCCGAGTGGAGTGAGTCTTTGCCAGTATTCTTTCAACTGTTAAGGGGATTTTCGATGACAACGCTGGTCAATGCATTTTTTGGGTGCGTCTTACAAAGTGTTGTTGAAAGTAACAATAACATCCTTGCTAAGAAATTTGTTACAGTCTCTTTCAATATAAAAGTCTTTACTACTGACTCACTTATAAAGACTCTCTTGAGTGTCTCTTGTAGCAATTTAATGGTGTAACAATGTCACCAAAATCACTGTCACTAATACACAGACGTTTCTCAATACCAAATACTATTATTAAATACTATATGAAATATTACTTATTGAGCAATAACATTTAATAAACAACAGCAGCCATTACAAAAGTTGTTAAGCAATTCAGTCAAGATTACAAATGCAGCACTCTGATATGGAATTAAAGTTCTGAATTAAATATCAAAATACACTGCCTGGCGAGAATACCTTGTGAGAATACCTCACAAACAGATAATTGTATCTTTGTTTAATTTTCGATTCTACAAGTTTAGGTTGTTACGTCTGAATAAGATTTTTGAACAAACATAAAACATGACGCTTTATTCAGATTTTTCACGTTTTGTGTTTTGCGCCAAATGAGCCCTAAGCATATACATAAAGGGGCAGCGCTCTGGGTCCGCTGCTGGCTGTTGGCTAATCCAGCCACTCCCATCCCTCACCCGGCGGTAATGGTACGGACCAACTGCAAGCGCAGTTTGCCAAATACTTTATGTACTGCTTAATATTATATTTAATCTCACAGGGGAGTCTCTATCTTAAAGGTATACAGTTGGAGGAACTATGAATTATGATCTTTCATGAATTAGATTCAGCTTAACAACCAATACAGAAGCTTCCACGGACCACATCATGGCAAGACACTCCTTCTTAATCACTGGATACCAGGTCTCCCTGGAAAATAGATTTCTACTTAGGTAGGGCACTGGCTTCTCAGCTCCTTTGCCTTCCTTGCCTTGGTCTGTTTCGCCTGTTTAGTCTAGTCGTGGTTTTGGATATCTTGCCTGTCTTTGGATTGCCCCTCTCATCTCGCCCTGTTTGGATACTGTTTACCCCTCGCTTGGACCATTGCCTGTGTTTCGGATTAACCCTTTGGATTACCCTGTTTGGACATTGTTCACCGGAGATCGACCACGCCCATTCACTAGACTACTTTTGTGTCTTGACCTCAATATACCTGTTTGCCATTGTTTGACCCATGCCTGTTATGACCACATCTCTTAATAGTCAAGTCACTTTTATTGTCACATCACCACAGCACATGTGCCTTGGTGAGTGAAGTTCTTGGGAGCGTGCTCCAGAAATTGCAGAAACAATTTACATATAACCATACAGACTTCAACAGATGACAATGTGCAATATGCACTTATATATAGTCAGTACACACAGTGTACTATTAGACATACTTACAGTTAGAACCACACATTATATGCACTATGTACATACTAACAGTTAGCACTACACATTATACACTATACACTCGTGGCCAAAAGTTTTGAGAATTACATAAATATTAGTTTTCAAAAAGTTTGCTGCCAAACTGCTTGTAGATCTTTGTTTCAGTTGTTTCTGTGATGTACTGAAATATAATTACAAGCACTTCATACGTTTCAAAGGCTTTTATCGACAATTACATGACATTTATGCAAAGAGTCATTATTTGCAGTGTTGGCCCTTATTTTTCAGGACCTCTGCAATTCGACTGGGCATGCTCTCAATCAACTTCTGGGCCAAATCCTGACTGATAGCAACCCATTCTTTCATAATAACTTCTTGGAGTTTGTCAGAATTAGTGGGTTTTTGTTTGTCCACCTGCCTCTTGAGGATTGACCACAAGTTCTCAATGGGATTAAGATCTGGGGAGTTTCCAGACAATGGACCCAAAATTTCAACATTCTGGTCCCCGAGCCACTTAGTTATCGCTTTTGCCTTATGGCACGGTGCTCCATCATGCTGGAAAAATGCATTGTTCTTCACCAAACTGTTGTTGGGTTGTTGGAAGAAGTTGCTGTTGGAGGGTGTTTTGGTACCATTCTTTATTCATGGCTGTGTTTTTGGGCAGAATTGTGAGTGAGCCCACTCCCTTGGATGAGAAGCAACCCCCCACATGAATGGTGTCAGGATGCTTTACTGTTGGCATGACACAGGACTGATGGTAGCGCTCACCTTTTCTTCTCCGGACAAGCCTTTTTTCCAGATGCCCCAAACAATCGGAAAGGGGCTTCATCGGAGAATATGACTTTGCCCCAGTCCTCAGCAGTCCATTCACTATACTTAGATCAATCTGTCCCTGATGTTTTTTTTTAGAGAGAAGTGGCTTCTTTTCTGCCCTTCTTGACACCAGGCCATCTTCAAAAAGTCTTCGCCTCACTGTGCGTGCAGATGCGCTCACACCCTACCTGCTGCCATTCCTGAGCAAGCTCTGCACTGGTGGCACTCCGATCCCGCAGCTGAATCCTCTTTAGGAGACGATCCTCGCGCTTGCTGGACTTTCTTGGACGACCTGAAGCCTTCTTTACAAGAATTGAACCTCTTTCCTTGACGTTCTTGATGAACCTAAAAATTGTTGATTTAGGTGCAATCTTAGTAGCCACAATATCCTTGCCTGTGAAGCCATTTTTATGCAACGCAATGATGGCTGCACGCGTTTCTTTGCAGGTCACCATGGTTAACAATGGAAGAACAATGATTTCAAGCATCACCCTCCTTTTAACATGTCAAGTCTGCCATTCTAACCCAATCATCCTGACATAATGATCTCCAGCCTTGTGCTCGTCAACATTCTCACCTGAGTTAACAAGATGATTACTGAAATGATCTCAGCAGGTCCTTTGATGACAGCAATGAAATGCAGTGGAAAGGTTTTTTTGGGATTAAGTTAATTTTCATGGCAAAGAAGGACTATGCAATTCATCTGATCACTCTTCATAACATTCTGGAGTATATGCAAATTGCTATTATAAAAACTTAAGCAGCAACTTTTCCAATTTCCAATATTTATGTAATTCTCAAAACTTTTGGCCACGACTGTACACGTATGTACACATTCTACATTATGTAGACAAATATACACATAAAAAATATGCTAAGGTGCAACAGATTATACATGAACTTGATACACAAAATGTCATGGATGTGCATTGGATGGTATCCAGTGGTAGCAGATAGATTATTGTATTAAGTGCAGTGTGTATGTATAGTCCAGTATTGAACTGTTGAAGTTAAAGTGCAGCGTGTGGCATACTGTATTGTAGGAGTATGCTGTAGGGTGCTGTAGGGTGTATTAGTTTTGACTGTTCATTAGTCAGATAGCCTGAGGGAACCGTTTACCCAGATGTGGCGTTTATTGTTACGGGGGACTTGAACAAAGCCAACTTCAGAACAATAGCTCCAAAATATTTTCAACACATCACCATCAACACACATCTTCTACACACTTCCTGATGAAACACGTTACAGTTTCTGAGTACGCCTCTATGTCATCATCAGACCCTGCCCGGAACATGTCCCAGTCCACGTGATCAAAACAGTCCTTTAGTATAGCGTCTGATTGGTCCGACCAGCATTGAATTGTCCTGAGGGCGGGTGCTTCCCATTTCAGTTTCTGCCTATAAGCAGGCAGGAGCAGAATGGAAGAGCGACCCAATTTGCCGAAAGGTGGGCGGGGGAGAGATTTGTAGGCGTCCCAGAAAGGAGAGTAGCAGTGGTCCAGTGCACAATCACCATGAAAATATTTTGGAGCTATTGTTCTGATGTTGGCTTTGTTAAAGTCCCTCGTAACAATAAACACCACATCTGGGTACACGGTTTCCTGCTCACTTATATTCCCATACAGTTCCTTGAGTGCCTGGTCCGTGTTGGCTTGAGGGGGAATGTAAACAGCTGTGATTATGATCGCTGTAAATTCCCTTGCTAGCCAGAATGGTCAACACAGAAGCATATGAAATTCCAGATCAGGGAAGCAGAAGGATTTAATAGAGTGTAGGTTCCTTCCATCACACCACGAGTTGTTGATAAAGAAACAAACTCCCCCACCTCTGCTTTTCCCTGTGAGCTCTTTCTTTCTGTCCAAGCGGTGCACGGAGAAGTCTGGAACCACTGCAGACACCCAGGTTTCTGTGAAGCAAATAATGCAGCAGTTCCTTGTTTTTCGTTGGTATGAGATACGTGCCCGCAGTTCACAGAGTTTGTTGTCCAGTGACTGAATGTTAGCCAGCAAAATGGTTGGGAGAGGAGGTCGGAGGGGACGTTGCTAACAAGGACGCCGGCTCTCTTCCCCCTTTTCCGGTGGTGTTTCCTCTGGTTGCGACTGTGCAGCCCAGACAAAGGGCTCTGATGCAGAGTTTGTAAACAAAGTGCTGGTGTTCAAAAAAAAAAAAAAAAAAGATTGCAATTCGCGATGTAGGAACCTATGTTTAAAAGTTGCTTATACAAACAACATCCAACACATAGGACAACAAAATAACAAGTAAAACAAACAAAAAAATTGCAAAGTTTACTCGGAGCTCGCAACATTCTCTGTGCCATCTTGCAGTAGTCTTCTTGCAATAAAAGCATGCACATGGATCCGCTCGCTTCACATCTCTGTCACCCCGCAACAGTATACTTTATTGTTCCATATAAGGAAATTTGTCTTCTGCTTGAACCACCACATTCTTCTATACAACCATGTACATGATAAAGATAATAAAGTTCTTTACTTGTTGCTATTTAAGTTCACACGGCTTGTAAAGGGGTTTATCCACAACCATGTGATGAAAAACGAGTTCTAAAGGATTAAAAACATAAAGAGACTTGGATTGACCGTTATTAGTAAACATTAGCAAGAGGGGACCATCCACTATGTATTCAATATGACAGTTGTGAGGCATGCTCTTTGGCTTGTTTTAACCGCTCTAGCACTTCCTGAGGTTAGGTGGGATACACATAACACTTTCAACATTTATCCAAACAGTTTGGATGTATTCATTTGTATTCCCTGCAAAGTTCCCTTTGCCCAGTTACAGAGGCATGGAGATGTTGCTGATATCTCAAACACTTTTCTGATTTCTCATTCAGATCCTGTGGGGTGTGAAATATTAGCTGACCCTGTAACACCAATGGAGTTGTCAGGACAGGGAGGAGTTCATTTAATTATGATTTATTAATTGATTAACTGATTGATTGATTGGATATGGTCTCTATTAATCTGCTCATGGACTGAATCAGGTCACCTAAATACGCTGTGTTTGATTAGGAAGACAGAAGACATAAGTGCACTGATGGGAAGGCTCCAGAATCAGTTTTGTGCTTCACGTGCTAACCAGCTACAGACTTCTAAAACTTCCCTGAGGTAACTGTAATGTGACATGTTCTTTCATTAACACCTTTCCATGATTGAAACACTGTAACGCAGCATTTCCCCAACCTGTCTTCCAACTAATATGCTCGTATAGGTCGTTTGTCCAAATCCCTGAAATACGACCCATCAGAGCGTATACTACAATTGCGCCCCATCGGCAAAAGGTTGTTTCGTCTTCATATTAATTTTTTGTACTCTTTTATTTGCACTGTGATTTGCGTTTTGTGTAGCTCAGTTGGTAGATTATTGCGTTATACCTTGATATGCAATCATGCTATCATGGGTTCGATCCCAGAGAACGGATGTGCACGTAAAATGTAAAATAAATCATAATTTAGCATGATTTCTGTGAGGGTTAGGTTTAGGGGGTGGGGTTAGGTGTGGTCATTCGAATGAATAGGCCACCTAGTAAAATATGTAGGAAATACTGTGAGATCGGTGTAAACGCCCACACATTGCATTTAAATAAACGTGCGTTTTGATTGGTAATGACGTTATACGTCATTTCATGACAACAGACGCAACGCGATACTGTCATTATTTTTACGGCCGCTAGAGGCCGCTTAACTTTAAAACGTAAATATAGGTCGTAATAAGGTGCTTGCACAAACAACCTATATGGTCGTTTTTTGTTGTAGGACAGAACCCATTTCCCACATTCCTCAGTAAAACTTGATCTTAGCAGTTTTGTGAATGGGTTTAAATCTCAAAAACATTTAGTTAGGAACTATTTGGAGAATTTGCAGTGATAAAAAAATCCTTTTTTAAATATGGCCCCTGATCTCCGAAACCTCTTTGCTTTCTTATGATGTAATGATTCTTTGTTCAACTCTTTTGAGACCAATCAGCACTTTGTACTGGACCAAGCTGTTAAAACTCTCCAGAGAGTCTATTAGCAAAAAAATAAAAACCTGTCATCAGTAATGATCTCATTAAACATATGGTTGAAGCCTAGCAATTAAAGGTGTTAAATGCACAGAAAAAAAAACAAACAAACAAAAAAAAAGCCTTGTGATGATGCAACCAGAGCTGTAGTAGCTTACATCTATTACATCCTGGTTATTCATTGTGACCCTAAATCACTGCTTTTGTAGAATATAGACACTAGATTAATACTTTGGTGCAATACAAAGAGCGGTGGTTATGGTCAATGCATGAATGTGAATGCTCAGTGAATGCAAGGTTGTCTGACACTTTGTTTTTACTTATTTTGTTTGTTTTACGTTACAAGAACCGTGTAATGTTATTAGATATTTACACCAGTTGCTGCTATAGTGGACTTGAAAATGCAATAAAGTAAATGTCAACTGTATATAGTTCTCTGTGAGGTATGAAATATAGTAGTTGCTGATTAGCTAACAGTGAACTTATGCATTGGAAAGAGTTTTATTACTTATTAATTCAGGGGCACAGATAGGATTTTTTAACTGGGGGGGACCAAGCTGTCCAGCAGTCAAATTTTTTCAGTCCAGAAAAATCACCAGCTCTGTCATAGATGATAGTACATATGCATCTAAAAAAATTAGAATATCATAGAAAAGATCTTTATTTTTTGTAATTTAATTCAAAGAAGCAAACTTTCTTATATTCTACAGTCATTGCACACAAACTGAAATATTTCAAGAGTTTTTTGTTTTAATTCTGATGGTTACAACTTACAGCTTAGGAAAATAAAAAAATCAGTATCTCAAAAAATTGGAATTGCCTTTTTGAGCTTGATTAGTTTGATTAATTTTGATTATAAATACTGGGTACCTCTTGGGCTATAGTTTAGAACATGCAACAGTTGTCCAGAAGACCATCATCGACACCCTCCACAAGGAGGGTAAGCCACAGAGGGTCATTGCTGAAAGGGCTGGCTGTTCACAGAGTGCTATATCAAAATATATTCAAAGAAAGTTGACTGGAAGGAACAAGTGTGGTAGGAAAGGTGCACAAGTAGCAGGGATGACCACAGCCTTGGGATGATTGTCAGGAAAAGATGATTCAAGAACTTGGGAGAGCTTCACAAGAAGTGGACTGAAGCCGGAGTCAGCGCATTAAGAGTCACCACACTCAGACGTCTTCAGGAAAAGAGCTACAGGTTTCACATTCCTAGAACCAAGCCACTCCTGAACCAGAAAAAAAAAACGTCAGAAACATCTCACTTTTCATAAGGAGAAAAAGAACTGGACTGTTGCTCAGTGGTCCACAGTCCTCTTTTCAGATGAAAGTAAATTTTGCATTTCAATTGGAAATCAAGGTCTGGAGTCTGGAGAGGCACATAATCAAAACACAAATGATAAGTTTCCTAAGACATCTACTACTTTTGCTCCATTGTGTTTTATCAAGTCAATCCATCCATCTACAACAAGACCAAAGTCAATGCAGCCATATACCAGGAGATTTTGGAGCACTTTATGCTTCCATCTGCTGACAAACTTAATGGAGATGCTGATTTAATTTTGCAGCAGGACTTTAGCACCTGCCCACAGTGCCAAAACCACTTCCAAGTGGTCTGATGACCATGGTATTACTGTGCTTGATTGGCCAGACAGCATGCCTGACCTGAACCTCACAGAGAATCTATGGGGTACTGTAAAGAGGAAGATAAATAACATCTGAAAAACAATACAGAAAAGCTGAAGGCCGCTATTTTGAGAAAATATTCAAATTTTTTAAGATACTGAATTTTTAATTTTTCTAAACTACAAGTGGTAACCATCAGAATTAAAAGAAAAAAACTCTTTAAATATTTCAGTTTGTGTGCAATGAATCTAGAACATAAGAAAGTTTGATTTTTTGAATTAAATTACAAAAAATAAAGAACTTTTCTATGACATTCAAATTTATTGAGATGCACCAACACTATGGTTACCACTACAGGCACAATTGAGGCAGCTACCAGCTCCTCATTAGCACATAGCACAAGGAGTCATAGCAAATACGAAAACAGAGAACGTAGACGTCAGTGGCAGCACCATCGTCATGTGTGTTTATTGACAACAGAACAGCGTGTAGTGAGAAAGTGGGTACAAAGTAATGTTAGATTATTATTGTGCTTCAGCCTGCGACTGCCCTGACCCGATTCTTTATCACCAAAACAAACACACCCATACTCCAACATGACCTGCTACAGTGGCAGAGAGAGCTAAACACACTGCAAATGACAAAAACACCTGAATATTAAGAAAACATCTTCATCAGTTTGACAACACACACTACAAATACTCACAACACAAGCAAATAAGGAAATGTGCTGCAAAAACACAGACCACATCAGAAATATTTAAGGGAACCATAAAGTGAAAAACATGGCTGGGACATAATTTATCAATGTTTGCTCTGAAAAGATCTTTGTTTATTTTAACATCCTGATCATACCATTGCTTAGCTTTTTGTTGTTGTTGTTGTTGTTGTTGTTGCTTTTTTTGTGTGGATATTATTAGCCTAAATAAGCTGACTAAATACACAATTACTGTAACTGTGAACAGTTATGTAAGCTGGCTAAGTTACTTTTACAACTTACCTTACAAAAACTAACCATAGCCTATGTTTTTACTATTGAAATTAATTAATTAATAAATACATTTATTATATAAAAAAAGCAAACAAAAAACGGTTACTGTAATCTTGCACAAATTAACCATGGATTTACTACTCTAACCATAGTTTAACCATGGTATTTGTACAACTGTGGTTATACTAATGGTAATTTTCATTTTGTTGGGGTAATTTTGTTTGTGTTGAGTGTTTGCAGCTCGTTTCTGTATTTGTTTGTGTCGTGTGTATTTGCAGCTTGTTTTTGTATTTCGTTGTGTTGTGAGTATTTGCAGCACGTGTGCTGTCAAACTGATGAAGATGTTTTCTTAATTTGCTGGTGCTTTTTCTATTTGAAGGTGTTTTGTGAAGTTGCAGCGCATTGAGCTCTCTCGGCCACCGTGCCTCGCCCCTATTTTGAAACTGTACATACACAAGTACATACGCAACCATGGCAACGACAATCGCGGAAACGAGTGAAGATGACACACAAGCATATTCAAACAAAACCCAACATGGATAAGCTGTGTGAAACAAAGCAAAATCAACGCTACTCACTTATCAAAAAGAAACAATGCAACCTCGAGCCCTTCCCACTCCTTGAGTTTCTCTCCTCCGCTGGAAATCTTCTCCGATATTTACGCGGGTCCTGTCTCTTGCCTGATTGCAACCCTTATTTTTAATTTTTTGTTTCTATGATATTTTCCTCTTTTTTTATCTGCCATCTCTCTCAATCTACAGTCGATCTGCTAATATGCTGAATAAAAGCGTCTGCTAAATGATAAAATGTAAATGTAATCTAATATGCGTCCTGTGCACTCAAATTGAGCGCTCTCTTCTCGCTATCAGGACAAGACACGCCCCCTTACCGCTGATTGGCTACAAATGTGTTTTGGGACTTTGTCAGACACTGCGGTCAAAAGCGTGTTTCAAAAATCACTTAGTACACGTTGAAGGAGCGGCGGGCAGGTTCGCCACTACTTAGGCTAATGTACATAGCGGAAACCCTGATTAATCCTCTGTTTACCAATAGAGCATTTCATTGAGACAGTGAGGGGGACGGATCGGGTTACTATGAATCTGGGGGGGTCATGTCCCCCCCGTCCCTAGTGCCATCTGCGCCTGTATTAATTTCTTAATTAGTGTTTGTTGATGGTCAGTAGTAGTTACTAGAATGTTAATACTGTGTTACTCATTTGTTTCTGTGTAGTTATTCATTAATTATTGGACAATATTCTAAAGTGTTACAGAATTATATTGTGAGCAATAAACCTAAATAACTACATCTGTATTCAAAATGCTTAAACGTATTCATTCTCTCATTCATACATGGTATCAAAATCTCTGTTAAATAATGCCAACCATGAAATCTGAATGATTAACTTTACACTTGTTGTCTCTCATCTTTTCCATACATCAAACCTTAAAATGGTTGAAATACAACATGTAAAATTAAATAATGTAACACATAATTCACTACAATACAGTATATCAATGGTTCTTAACTTTTTATTGAGTACTGGACCCCCATAATATCTCAAACCATCCTCATGGACCCCTTCACCCACCATTAATATTGACATGTTTTTGTGTTGTCCATTTTTCTTAGCTTTTCTGGTTTGACAGGTTCACTGGTAGATGGCCCATCAATTTTTTAAGCCACCTGTCCATAGGCAGGTCTCAATAACCTTTTTTTATTTTTTATTTGGCGATATATTGCCCCCAAAATAACTGTGAGAAATAATATTGTCACTGTAAGACTATTTTACACCACTGACTAGGCTATATAATGATATTTCAGCTGTATCAGTGTTGGGCTGTCATACACGGATTGACTTTACGAGTAAGTTATCATTAAAAAACTCAATTCAATGGATACACTTTAAAACCCTAATTCATTCATGAATAAAACAAGGTGTTGACATTAATTTAACTTTGAGTGCCATTTTACAAGGCTCAATCAACACATCACATGGGTTACACTGAATCTGATGTTTCACTTCATAGAGATTGATTCAGTGCACCAAACAGTGTTGATGCCAGTCATGGGAAATCCCCTTAAACACTGAAAGGATACTAAGACAAATATATTGCTTTCATTTTGCCCTGAAGAAAGACAGACCCAGGTAATCACTAGTCTCAGCCTCAGACATCATGCCCACAGACACTGGCTAAACGTCTGATGCATATGGGACACAAAAGTGGAAACACTTCAGGAGTGTCTAAGTTGTCATCGGATTGCTTGAATTCTACAGGATTTCTGGGAGACGTGTGTCTTGTTCTTTAACGTTCCGCCTGGAAACAAAGATGCTGTGGTGCCAAAAACCCTCTTACAAAACAATACAGCTGTCGTGTTTACAGCTGTGACTACGTGCGCTTACCGAGATTAACTAAACGCTGGATTTTCAAAAGAATGTGAAATATTTAAAGTTTGCGGCATAGAACCTTTAAAATATGTCAGAGTTTTACACACCGGTCTGTTATTGTGGCAACATTTCCACGCATTGAAACATGATGGTGAACGAAACAAACTGTGATTGGTTGTTTGACATGTCGGTCAAACGTCCTCATGGGCGGGCCTTGACCAATGAAAGCTGCCATGAATTCCAGACCTTCAGGCTTTGTGAGACTAGGTAATCACACACCCTCAGTTCTGCTGTCAGCTCTCTCTCTGTGTGTACAGGTGCCTGAGCCTTGCCTCTACCTCAGACACAGAGCAGACAAATGACAAAGGCAGTGCCGTCAGCAAAATAGCTGTGAAGTTGTGAATAGCTGTTTTTTTTTTTTTTTTTTTTTTTATCTCGACAGTCCATACAAAAACAACTGCCAATATACCAAAACTTATCACGGTCGTGTCCATATATCATGTGATATAGTCGAATAAGTAATTATCGCGACAGTCCTGTCCATAGTGGCTGCTCTGTTCTCCAAAAGCTGTTCACGTGAATGTTTAAAGATGGTGACAAATATAAAACATGCCTACACTAACTTGAACTTTAACCTAAAATGTACTTTTTTAATTATTATAATTATAAAGGAGAAACCACCAGGAAAACGGGAGATGATTGAACAGAAGCAACATAAGAGTGGGCACCACCACCTCGGGAGGTTCTGCAGTGGAAGCTGCAACCACTAGGGAAACTACGGTGGTGTCTGCGGCCCAAACGCACAGAATGGCCATAGCCATAACTTGCAGGACAGTGAGTACATTTTCTATTTCTGATGGTGCTGTGCCTGGAGAACTGGAGTAAATAGTGGCCGGTAGGCTCAAGAGTGTTGAAATTGTGTCGCCTGATAGCACTGAAACAGTGTCGCATGAGAGCACCGAAATCGGGTCGATTGAGAGTGTTGAAACAATGTGGCTTGAGAGCGTTGAAACAGTGTAGCTTTTGAACACAGAGTCGGCGTGGCTCGTGAGAGGAGAGTCGGTGTGGCTCGTGAGTGGAGACTCTGCCTTGCTCATGAGCGTAGATTTTGCCTTGCTCGTGAGTGTAGATTCTGCATTGCTCATGAGCAAAGAATCTGTGTGGCTTGTGAGTGAACAATCTGCATTGCTCGTGAGCGTAGAGTTCGCGGTGTAACCCACAGCTCATACAGACACCAGTAGTTGATCTTCCATGTTGGATGCCAGTCTCGAATGCCTTGGGACTGACTTTCTGCTACTAGGCATGGTAGACATGACGGGACGAGACTCTGGAATGGTTGACTTGACGTGAGCAGGCTTTGGCTTGGCAGGCATGACGTGAGCAGGCTTTGGCTTGGCAGACATGACGTGACCAGGCTTTGGCTTGACCGCCATCTTGTAAAAAGTCTCTAGGTTGGCGGCCATCTTATGAAGAGACTCTGAAACCATGATGACATGACTTGACTTGAGAAGGATCAGGTGTAACTTGATGTGACTCAGGAAGATCTGCGGTGACTTGACTTGACTCAGCAGAGGTAACCCTGGCAGTGGAAGGCTGAGGTGTGGCAGTCATGTTGCGGTCCTCCGCCAGCATACCCACGGTGAATGTAGAGCCACTCAATTTAAGTGCTAGATCGATATAATCAATTAATGACCCGTCCTGTTGCCACAATGGCATACATGAGCTGAGTGGCTCAAATAGTCCACCACGAAAAAATATCATTAAACACACCTCATAAAATGAGGTTAAGTGAGCCAGTTCAATTAAGTCCGACACATACTCTTTAATGGGCCGCTCACCTGGATGGAGACGTGTAACTTGTGCTGCTGGATTCATGGCTGGCCTGGATAACTGAATAAAACTGCTGGATCCGGATGTGGCTGATGATTCTGTAATGTAGGAGACGTGACAACAGAGTAGAGGATCTAAAAGCAAGACTTTATTAAAAGTGTGGTCAGACAGGCAGGGTCAGAACACCAGCAAACAGTAATATCCAAGGCACAGGCAAAAGGGTAATCCAATACACAGGAAATGGTCAGGGCAGGCGGCAAACAATCAAAAAACAAGGAAACAGTCCAGGGTCAGAAATAAGTCAAGGAAAAAAGGAACAAGTTAACAAAGGGGAACACAAGAACACTACAGGCTTAACAATCATCAAAATAGAGACATAGTTTAATAGAAAAAATCATAGATTAAAACTCATCTGGTTGATGACATACACACGACTGAGATAAAAAAAGACACTGACAGAGACACAGAGCCCCCAAGGGAAATCATGACAGTGACAGAGTGGCCCTCAGAGCTGCCAGGATAAACCTTTACCCACAGCATCAAAGAAGAGTCACCAATAAGTAAACTGAACAGTTCTTTAGTAAAGAAAGCCCAACAGCATTTGTATTTTGTAAGGAGGCAGAATAGTGTTGTGTGAGGAAAGCAACGTCCATCAGGAAAGACTCCCTCACCCTTCCTCCCATCGAGGAAGAGGCTAAGAAATATTCAGACCAGAACATCCATACTTAAGAAAGTTTTCCTCCTGCAAGCAGCCAGACTCACTGTGAACGCCCCCTTCCAAATTAAAATAATCACCTCCCCACTGCTGCTACTCACAAACTGTGTAATTGTCATAATTTGTCATAATTCAATTTTGACAAAATGAGTTTAATCTAATAAAAAATAATATTTGAAGTCTCCTTTCATTAGATGATTTAAAGTGAGACATAAAGTGGTGGTATACCTGTACTGGAAATAACTCTAAAATTTGAAAATACCCAGATTCCATCTTCAATTTTTATTGTGCGTTAACATGCATATTATTTTGAGTACAATGGAAGGCAGTGGATTGGACTAGTTTTTCTAATAGCGTTAGTATATCTTTGGACAGATGCTGTTATCTTGGGCAGAATGTAATAGTAAACAAGTGTCACTGGATTCACTAATCCACTATACTGTATAGATCAGATTGATCAGGTCTATGAATATTTAACTAGAGGGTGGGTTTAAAGCTGAATAATGAAACCTCATGTTGAATGGGCAGGTCGCTGTGCTTTCCATAAGTATAAAGCTTTGTCATATCAGTGACAAGGATCGGGGGCTAAACTGACAAGCATCCTAACACAGAGTCTACTCTTCAATACCCATCCATCATGGAAATGTCTGACTGGGGAGTGACAAACGTGGACAATCAAACAGTCCATTACTGCTTTCCAAACAACAATTTGTCTTGTACCAAAAGTATCAGACCAGAAGCGGAGTACATTATCGTGTACATTTTTGTTTCTGTAACATCAGTGTTTACCGTGTTTCTGAACTTGTTGGTGATTGTTTCCATCTCACACTTCAAGCAGCTCCACACTCCGACCAATGTGCTGATCCTCTCTCTGGCTGTGGCTGATCTGATTGCAGGACTGATTCTCATGCCAGTGCAGGGAATGAAACTCATTGAGCCATGCTGGTACTTTGGAGAGATATTTTGTTCAATTTTTCCTCTTATTCTGTATGTGGTTGTCGTAGCATCTCTTGGTAATATGATTATTATATCCGTGGATCGCTTCATTGCTGTGAATGACCCTTTGCGATATCCACTGAAAGTCAATACTAATAGAGTTGTGGTTTCCATTGTTGTAAACTGGTTATTCTCCTTTGTATATTCATTTTATCTTTTGTATGACTTTTTACTCTATCCAGAGAGAAACCATACATGTATTGGTGAATGTATACTTGTTGTTACATTGGAAAATCTAATAATAGATACTTTGGTTTGTTTAGTGGCACCTTGCTGTATAATTATTCCTTTATATATGAAAATCTGCTTTGTAGCAAAACGGCAAGCTAGGCATTTAAATTCAGTCACAGAAAAAAAGGCCAAATCAGAAAAAAAGGCTGCAAGAACCTTAGGGATTGTAGTACTGGTTTATCTTCTTTTTTGGACACCATACTACATAGTAACTCTTTCTTTTGGGCATGATGAAAATGATGTTCTCATAATTAACATAATGTATTGGATGTTATGCATGAATTCCTGCATGAATCCACTTATCTATGCAATGTTTTATCAATGGTTTAGAGTGTCAGCAAAATACATTTTGACACTGAAAATATTTGAACCTTCATCAGAATATTTCAATATGTTCCCAGAAGAGAAATAACCATTTAAACTTTTGCATGAAGAGCATGAAGCACAGATGTAAATAAGATTGTCTGTCTTCAAATGGAATAGTTAGGATTCTTGTGTTAAGCACTTTCTCATAAAACATTGGATGGCAACAGTCTCAGTGCAACATCTATGTTTGTAAAAAGTTTAAATGCACTGCCTAGTATGCATGTATATTGTGAACATGTACTGTATTTGTGTGAGTGACACTATCTGTCACTATCTATTTGATCTCTTGAAGCACTTAAATGGCTAAAATCAATTACAACAATATATTTTCAACTTTTTTTTTTCTATAGAGGAAAACAAGATAATGCAAATTACAATTGTGAGACAAACTGTAAAACAGCAGTTGGTAAACAATTGATAAGAGTTGTGATATATAATCATTATTTGTTAACAAGCTGTTAATATCTCCTGTTTCCCAAGCATTGCATGTTTAAACATGCAGATAGTCGTCTAAGACAAGGCCACAGAGAGATATTTGAGAGGCACAACCCTGAATACCAAAAAAAAAAAAAAAGTACTTTTATTGAATGTGGAGCCCTCTTCCATTTGACTGACATGAAATACACAGGCCACAGGAACTAATAGATTATATTAATGGATTGTATGTAACTGAACAAATGACAAATCATTTTGTTAGTTGTAAGAATAGTGATTAAAATATGCTGATTTGAGGAACACATCTAGTTAGAAACAAAATACCCTTTTTTCTGTGGTAATGAAATGGGCTTACAAATTCTATGTTCAGTTAAGTGTTGGTGTGATGTGTTTGAGTCAAAAATTATACAGTGTGAAAATATACAATGTGAAAGTCTTTGCCCCTTGTCTGAATTTTTGCATTGTGCAAGTTTTTAAAATCGCATGTTTTCAAATTTCATAGAGTAAGGGGAAGAAAGGCGAGTTTATTCATATATATAGCACATTTTGTTCACGCTAACATGATAAAGAGAAGGTTTTATTTATTTATTTATTTATTTATTTTTTAAAGATGTTTACTTTTAAAAACTGTTATTTAAATTAACCAATATGGAATAAAAAAAAGGAATTTACTACAAAAAGAAAAAACAATAATACAGGCCATGTCATGACCAAATAAACACCAACCTGCTAGAGTAATCCCATCTCACAATAAATAAAAAAAAAAAAAAAAAAAAAAAAAAAAACTTAGCAGAGATGGACACAAAATACATCATAAAAGATTTTGTCACAAATTACATATATTTGATCATCAAATTAAGGTACAAAATACTAGTATGAGAATTGTATTTAATTGAAATACAAGTCATTTTTAATTTGAAAATGCTAAAAAAAAAAAAAAAACATACAAAATTTGCCAGCAGTCACTTGAAGAAATGAAATAGTATTTTTTTTTAAATAATTACTTAAAGAGTAATTCTACAGGACTGCCAGGAGATGGATGTCACATTCTTCAATGGTCCGTTTGGAAACAAAGCTGTCGTGACACCACTCACAGAAGAAAAATGCCATCATGTTTAAAACTAAAATCACACGCCATCTTGAGCTGTGCGCTAGGCTAATCTAGCCTAAAAAATAACATCTCATATATGCCATTGTTTCAGTAAACTTGTACAATCTCCAACATTTCAATCATCAACGATTTCACGGCCCAACAAATGAACAAAGCAAACTGTGATTTAAATCTCTACAAGACTGCCATATGGCCAATTACACAATCAAAAGAGTCCAGACCTTTCAATCCTAAAAAGATGGCATAATTAAACCTAAAATTAAAAAAAAAAAAAAACACACAAAAAAAAAAAAATTCCCAGATAATATAGTTCCTATAGAAAAGTCAGTAGTTTATTTTAGATATAAAATATTATAAAAAAGGTTATAAAATATATATATATATATATATATATATACAGTGGGTACAGAAAGTATTCAGACCCCCTCAAATTTTTCACTCTTTGTTATATTGCAGCCATTTTCTAAAAAATCATTTAAGTTCTTTTTTTTTCCTCATTTAATGTACACACAGCACCCCATGTTGACAGAAAAAACACAGAATTGTTGACATTTTTGCAGATTTATTAAAAAAGAAAAACTGAAATATCACATGGTCCTAAGTATTCAGACCCTTTGGTGTGATACTCATATATTTAACTCAGGTGCTGTCCATTTCTGATGATCATCCTTGAGATGGTTTCTACATCTTCATTTGAGTCCAGCTGTGTTTGATTATACTGATTGGACTTGATTAGGAAAAAGCCACACACCTGTCTATATAAGACCTTACAGCTCACAGTGCATGTCAGAGCAAATGAGAATCATGAGGTCAAAGGAACTGGCTGAAGAGCTCAGAGACAGAATTGTGGCAAGGCACTGATCTGGCCAAGGTTACAAAAAAGAGATGCACTTAAGGTTCCTAAGAGCACAGTGGCCTCCATAATCCTTAAATGGAAGACGTTTGGGACGACCAGAACCCTTCCTAGAGCTATCCGTCCGGCCAAACTGAGCTATCGGGGGAGAAGAGCCTTGGTGAGAGAGGTAAAGAAGAACCCAAAGATCACTGTGGCTGAGCTCCAAAGATGCAGTCTGGAGATGGGAGAAAGTTATAGAAAGTCAACCATCACTGCAGCCCTTCACCAGTCGGGGCTCTTTATGGCAGAGTGGCCTGACGGAAGCCTCTCCTCAGTGCAAGACACATGAAAGCCTGCATGGAGTTTGCTAAAAAACATAGAAATAAGATTCTCTGGTCTGATGAGACCAAGACAAAAACTTTTTGGCCTTAATTCTAAGTGGTATGTGTGGCAGAAAAACCAGGCACTGCTCATCACCTGTCCAATACAGTCCCAACAGTGAAGCATGGTGGTGGCAGCATCATGCTGTGGGGGGTGTTTTTAAGCTGCAGGGACAGGACGACTGGTTGCAATCGAGTGAAAGATGAACGCGGCCAAACACAGATATCCCCTACAAAAAAACCCTCCACAGAGCTCACAACACCACACACTGCCGAAGGTTCACCTTCCAACAAGACAATGACCCTAAGCACACAGCTAAAATAATAATGAAAGGAGTGGCTTCACAACAACTCCGTGACTGTTCTTGAATGGCCCAGCCAGAGCCCTGACTTAAACCAAATTGAGCATCTCTGGAGAGACCTGGAAATGGCTGTCCACCCATGTTTACCATCCAACCTGACAGAACTGGAGAGGATCTGCAAGGAGGAATGGCAGAGGATCCCCAAATCCAGGTGTGAAAAACATGTTTGCATCTTTTCCCAAAAAGACTCATGGCTGTATTAGATCAAAAGGGTGTTTCTACTAAATACTGAGCAAAGGGTCTGAATACTTAGGACCATGTGATATTTCAGTTTTTCCTTTTTTAATAAATGTGCAAAAATGTCAACAATTCTGTGTTTTTCTGTCAATATGGGGTGCTGTGTGTAAATGATTAAATGATTTTAGCAAATGGCTGCAATATAACAAAGAGTGAAATTTAAGGGGGTCTGAATACTTTCCTTACCCACTGTATAAACCTAAGCAACAGCACAGGAACAACCAATATATCTCTATTCCAGTGTGACGAGTGGGGCGGGGCCGAGAGCCGTGGGAACGGAGCGAGGCCGGTTGAGTGATTGGGAAATAAGCGACACCTGCTCCACTCACACGGTCTCGAGTCCCACGGAGGAGATTGGGAGGATACAAAAGAGGAGCGACGACAGTGAAGGACGAGAGAGGACCAGGCCTGGGTTTTATTTTGTAGTTTGGTTTTTGTTTGTGCGCGGCAGTCGCCCCGTGACATAATGGGCTGTGTCGCGCTGTTTTCTGGTTATTTTTGGTTATTAAAGTTTTATTTGAATGTTAAAAAAATAAATAAATAACTAATAAATAAATAAAACCCCGTGCTCCTCTTTTGTATCCTCCCAATCTCCTCCGTGGGACTCGAGACCGGTGAGTGGAGCAGGTGTCGCTCATTTCCCAATCACTCCACCGGCCTCGCTCTTCTGCTCCGTTCCCTTCTCTTTACCAGGAAAGGGGAATAGCTGAATGAGATCAGAGGAATAACCATTATTTTTCTTTACCAGGAAAGGGGAATAGCAGACAAACTTCAGCACACACTTCAGTTAATGGAGATCGGTGGATTCCAGGACCTGGGGAGAGGTAAGTGGAGCAGGTAAGTAGGGAATAGAGATGCTAGAGAACACAAGGAAGACATAGGAGATTGATGAACGGAGACTCGTAGGAGCAGGTAAGAATTGTAGGATCATTGAGTCATTGTCCACATTGGAGACCAGACAAAGAGGAACTGAGAAGTGTGTGCTTATAGAGAGCTGGTGATGAGTGTGGTGACTGGAAAGAGGTGAGGCTGGTTAGAACTCCGCGGATTGTGAATGTTGTATGAGGGTGGAGCCTGGTGAAACTGTGACAGAACCCCCTGTGCTGGGTATTGAGAGTATGAAGCATGGAACATGGAGCAAGTTGATTGGGATGTAAGATGTCGTCTATGGGGACCCAATTTCTCACCTCTGGACCATAGCTTTCCCAGTCGACCAGGTATTCCAGATGATCAGTACAATGCTGAAAATCCAGGATGTCCTTTACTGAATAGAGGGGGTTTGTCAGCTGGATCATGCTCTGTGAAGAGATCAAATGTGGGTGAATGGTAAGGTTTGAGGAGGGAAACATGGAATGCTGTGTGAATTCTGTAGTGTGAGGGGAGTTTTAACTCATAAGTGATTGATTGAGTTGATCTGATGGATGATGGAGAAGGGATCAATAAATCTGGGACTTAGTCCCAGACGTAGTCTGATGTCTCAGGAGGGGAACAGCAGTGGCTGATAGCCAAGTATGCACTGGAATGGAGTTACATCCACTGAAGGTTGATGCAAGGAGCTTTGGGCATACTCGGCCCAGGCAAGGCATAGGTATAATAGGTATTGCAGAAGGTATAGTAAGTTTGAAGTTTTGAAGTTTTAAGTCAAGTCAAGTCAAGTCTGCTTTATTGTCAATTCTTCCACATGTACAGTACATACATACAGAGAATCGAAATTGCGTTACTCTCAGACCCCCGGTGCATACAGATAACACTAACAGTAGAGCCTAAAATCTAGATCAAATATAAAATATAAGATAAAACTATACAATAAGGGAATGTAAAAAAAGACATAATTAGAAAAAAAATAAAATAAAAATATGGTTAAATAAAAGCAGCAGTGCAAGCAATGTTCCCTCTAAGCTGCGCGCGCGCGCGGCCGCCGCGCACTTTCTTCCACCGCAGCCGCGCAAGAAGAAATAATGTGCCGCGCACACACGCATAAATGAGTTGGGAAAGCCATTTGCGAAAGCGAATGAATTGCAATGCTCGGATAAACAGCTACAGAGTTGATATCACGATAGAGTTAGAACCGGTGAATGCGGTTAGTTTCATAGAAAAGGAATGTGCGGGCAAATGAGTCGCTGTAGAAACCGAATATTTTAATGGTTGCGTACGAAATAGCTCAAATCGTGCGCCGACGCAAACGCAATGACATGAAATAAAACGTCATCATGTATTAAAGAAGAGCAGCTTGATTAAGTGCTGGAAATAGCGGATGATGGGCACAGAACGGTAACAAAACTCAGAGACATTTACAGTCACACACAGGTGTAGTTTACATAGCTATAGAAGAATTGACGTTCACGTTTTTTTTTTTTTAAATATTTAACTTACAGATCTCAGTTTAAATGCTTCAGTTTCTATTCTATTCTATCAGTTTAAATGCTTCAGTTTCTATTCTATTCTATCAGTTTAAATGCTTCAGTTTCTATTCTATTGTATTCTGTTCTATCAGTTTAAATGCTTAAGTTTCTATTCTATTCTATTCTATTCTATTCTATTCTATCAGTTTAAATGCTTCAGTTTGTTTTGATATTATATTATGTTAGGCCTATATTATAAACCTAATAAATAATTGACCTTGTTTTTTAATGGAGTCTCTGCTCATCAAGGATGTATTTATTTTATAGAAAATACAGAAGAAAAAAACAGTAATATTGTGAAACATTATTGCAATTTCTAATATTGGTTTCCAGTTTTAATATACTTTAAAATATAATTTATTCCCGTGGAGCAAAGCTGAATTTTCAGCATCATTACTCCAGCCTTCAGTGTCATATAATACTTCAGAAATCATTCTAATATGCTGATTTACTATCAGTGTTGAATCTGTTGTAATGCTTAATATTTTTACTTATTTTTTATTTTTATTTTTATTTTTGGAACATGTGATACTTTTTTCTTTGATTCTTAGATTAATAAAAAGTTAAAAAGAACAGCATTTATTCAAAATAGAAAATCTTTTCTAAATATATGTCTTTATTATCACTTTTTATCCATTTAACACATTCTTGCTGATAAAAAGTATTAATTTCTTTAAAAAAAAAAAAATTAATGACCACAAAAACTTTTTAGTAGTGTATATTGTAACACCAAATTTCTATTTTGAATAAACACTGTCCTTTTTAACTTTTTATTTATCAAAGAATCCCAAAAAAAAAATCACAAGTCCCCAAAAAAATATTAAGAAGCACAACAGTTTCCAGCACTGATAATAAAACAGCATATTAGAATGATTTCTGAAGGATCATGTGACACTGAAGACTGGAGTAATGATGCTGAAAATTGCTTTGCTTCATAGGAATAAATTATATTTTAAAGTATATTAAAATAGAAAACTTTTATTTTAAATTGCAATAATATTTCACAGTATTATTTTGTGAAATAATATTCAGTAAGTTTTATCAGGTAATCTAAAATGTACATCATTTAGTCACGGGTCAAATCAAATACAAATAGCACATTAAAGTTAAAAGTTACAACACTTTTTTTGTGTGTGCGCGCTGTACAGGTCTGGTATAAACAATGTTTTCCGCACAGGTGGCCGAAATGTCCGCCCTGCTTGTATTTTTTTCATCCTGCAAGGAGGAGGATGAGAGACATGTTTGGACGCAAGGCACATGGCAGATAGAGTGCAAACCAGTGAACAAACAGTGCAGATAAAAAGATTTTTTAGTGCATAAAAAAAATAGCTTATTCAGTCTGATTAAAGTGACAAAGGGCTCAAGAGCAGTTATTTTATTTAAACTGACTGATGAGTAGGTAGAATGACGTCAGTTCCATGGTGAATGAGGTAGTGAGCAGACCAATGCTGCACAAAGTGACTGGTGCATGGCATCGTATGCTAGTGGAAGGACCTGGGGATGTGGGACCTTGGGGGGGGGGGGGGGGGGGGGGGTTCATAGTTCAGTGGTGCCTGGGGCAGAAGAGGGACGGGGGGGGGCCAAGTTCGGGAGCGAGTACAGCTTCCTAACAGCCTGATGGATGAAGCTGTCCTTCAGTCCGGCTGGTCCTGGCCTGGAGGACTCCGCAGTCTCCTCCCTGATGGCAGCAGACTGAAGAAGCTGTGTGACGGGTGAGTAGGATAACCTGCAATGCAGAGGGCTTTGCGAGTGAGAAAGGTTCCATAAAATGTCCTGGAGGGAGGGGAGAGAGACACCAATGATCTTCTCAGCTGCTCTCACTAGGGTTGCAGAGTCTTCCGGCAGGACGCGTTGCAGGCGCGCCATACCACAAAGTGATGCAGCTAGTCAGAATGCTCTCGATGGTGCCTCTGTAGAAGGTGTACATGATGGGGGGAAGTTCACTCCCAGGTTTGACCATGAACATTGTGGAACAAACAGATGAAGTAACTTGCTTGTTGGGAGATGGTAAGCTGTCTTGGCCATGGCACACAGGGAAGCTGACTGGTAGCCATGATATCTTTGTCCAGGGACCATTGAATGGGGCAGAGAAACAGCATTGTGTGATGCCCACTAAAGTGTTATCAAATCACTCAAAGTAACAATAATTTTAAAATAAATTTATTTCCTTTGCATTCACTCAACGGAAGAAGATGGTGAAGTTAAATTGGGTGCAGAAAAGGCCCACCTGTCCTGTCTTGAGTTAAGTCTCTTGAGCTCTTCCAGCTAGTGCCTCCATTCTTCCAGGGCTTTCTTGATGGCAAGGAACACCTGGTTACCCTTGTCAGAATTCTGGAACACAATTGAGTTTTTTTTTTTTTTTTTTTGTGAGGTATAATAGTGTATAATCGTTATATTTATTTTTTAATGTAAAAAATAAACATGTTATTTATTTGTAATAAATAATAAATTATATAATAAATAAATCATTCATTATAAAAATGAACACAAATGTGTCGGTAGTTAACGAACAGTATTAATTTAGAGCCACAAAACTGAGGAAAGTTTTGCTCTTTCTTACAAAAATTATATAAATACATGTGGTTATCTGTAAATCTCCACTCTTTTGCAAGTAATTTACCTCAGAGTACCTTTTTCCTTAGTTCTCTATATAATCGCCAAAAAGGGATTTTAAGAAGTGAAATGATGCCTAGTCAGAGGTCAGAGCTACACACCAGAGAAAGTCGCAGGATAAGCCTCTTTCTTTAGAAAAATCTGAAGTATAAGGAAATTTAAAATGATTTTATCATGAAATTTTAATTTAATATTGGGGAGAGTTTCCTGGAGAAAAAGGTACATGGATGAAGTTGAGGAAGGTACCCCTGCTGCTGAGACAAGACTACTCCAACTCCAGATGTTGAAGCATCCACCTCTATGGTGAATGGCTTATCAGGGTCCGGGTGAACCAGGAGTGGAGCAGATGTGAAAGTTTTCACTTGGATGTTGTCAATGCAAACAATCACATACTTGAACATGGTGGTAATCTTATTTAGTTCCAGATAGTCTATGCAAGGTCTCAAACCTCCATCCTTCTTGGCTACAAAGAAAAAACTTAAAGCATCAGGGGAGGTTGATAGTCTGATGTAGTCTCAGATAGGTCTAGTAGATTGCTTGCATTGAAACTCATAGAGTGTGAATCTAAAGCCAGCATTGATGTAATTAAAACTAGCTCTGGTGAAATTACTATGGACCCAAAGGCTGTTAATGATGAGTTTAAATTATTTTACTCTATTGTATTCGTCTGAGGTTTCCCTTTCACATAGGGAAATGCAATGATTTTCTCAGTGATCTGAATCCTCCCACATTACCAATATCTGCTCAAGAATCACTAGATGCACAAGAGCCCTCTCTACAATTGTTTTTTTTTTTTTTAATCAGTCAGAAAATTAAGAAGGACATACAGAGGTGGGACAACTTAAGAATGTCAATGAAAGCTAGAATCAGTACAGGTAAAATTAAAATTTTACCTAGTTAACTTTTTATTTGTCATGCTCCCTTGTTTCCCTCCCCCTAAATTTTTCGAAGAAATGAATTCATTAATTTCTACATTCATCTGGGGTGTTAAGCATCCTAAAGTCAGTTTTTCAGTATTGCCCTCCCTAACTTAATGCTTTACTACCTTTCTTTCCTAATTAGGGCCATGCATGTCTGGGTGGACACCTACTCCAAAGTACCCTGGAGGAGCATTGAGTCTGACCATGTTCTCCCCCATAGGCTTCAAGATCTGCCTTTTAGTGGTGTAGGCTCAAGAAACTTAAACCAGAAGTGGAACCGGAAACATTATTTTAACTACTTTAAAAGCCTGGTTTAATGCAGAAAATATTACAGGTCACATTTAAAAAATCTCATGTCAGTCTCTTCTCTGAAACAATACCCGCCTGTTATCTGGTAATCAACTTTTCAGTTACCCTCCCTGGTCCTTAAAAGGTGTGCTCACATTTGGTGATATATTTAATTGACTGTGGACTGCCCACTGTTCAAGATATTCAAGCAGATTACTCCTTGCCAGGTACCTCCTTTTTATGTATCTGAAATTAAGGTGCCCTGGAATTCTAGCTTAGATGATCACCCATTGTTAAAGTGGATCAAAAACACTGGACACTGTCAGGGCACAGTCTCCCTGATCTATAAGCAACTACTTGAATGCTCATATAAGTCCTTGAAGATACTAGCGGTGTTGGAGAGAGAACTCTCCTGGTGAGTTATAGTCCTGATTGGAATACAGTTCTGTTAAATCACTGTCTTACCTCTAAAAACCCCTTGCACATTCTTATTCATTTCAAAACTGTAAACAAAACGTACTGTGCTCCATATAAACGATACTTGATGAAACTCTAATCAAATCTTAATTGCAGTCTGTGTAATAATAATTCTAAATGTACTTTTTTGCAAATTTCCATCACCCCATTGACCTCCCAGACACCACGGGACTGAGCTGGAGGCAGGCGATTTTCTTGTGTCTGGAGAGCATCCGGCCCCAATACAGAAATCAAGCAGACCCAGAGCCCAGCCAACCATCACTCTGCTACATGAAGCATTTGCTTGAGCCCACTGCAGACAGAGAGCCAAAGCTCTGTTAGTACGGACATTCTGTTTGTTCTGTTGTCACCGTCTTGTTAGTTATCATGGTTTTTGATTTGACTTCCTTATTCTGTTCACCTGTCTCGTTTATCATCATTATTTGCCTGTGTGCTTAGGTGCTGTCTGTTCAATCTGAGTTGGTCAGGTATTATAAACGTCAATGTGGACTTGTGTTGCCAGCCTTCCTCATGTGGATTACTTTGTGTGGATTATTAAAAAATGTTCAACCTTCATCTTCATCTTTGTGCATGTTCCTTCTACACCATAGTGTGACACATAGCAGGTAGGAATATCCACAGATTGTTTCCCTAGAAGGTTTTCCATCAAGGTGGAGTTCATGGAGTTCACACAAATGGAAGAGGAGGCTGGTCTTGGCAGTTGTGAAGAACAGAATCCCTTGCCCCACTTCAATGCAAAAAATTATTCTTACTTAGTATTTTTGTCATGTCTTCCATTACAAATATCTAAATATTCTTAAATCAAGATACATTTACCTGAGGAGCTAAATGACTTAAAGGGTTACTCCACCACAAAATCAAAATTTTGTCAATAATCACTTACCCCCATGTCGTTCCAAACCGTAAAAACTTTGTTCGTCTTCGGAACACAATTTAATACATTTTGGATGAAAACAGGGAGCCATGAGACTGTCCCACAGACTGCCAAATAAATAACAGTGTCAAGGTCCAGGAAAGTATGAAAAGCATCATCAGAATAGTCCATCTGCCATCAAAAGCTTTTACAGGTTTGGAATGACATGGAGGTAAGTGAATAATGACAAAATTTTCATTTGGGATGGAGTATCCCTTTAAGATATTAAGTCTTGTTTTCTGAAAGAAATATAACAATTTTGTTAGTGTTCGGTTAAAACAGGAAAAAATATCCGCCAATGGGGTAAGAACAATAATCTTGTTTTCCCTCTGAATTAAGATTATTTTTCTTAGGCCATTGACAGATTATTTTTTTATTTTTATTTTTTATTTTTTTTTGTGTGTGTGTGTGTGTCTGTGTATGTGTGTTTTAAACGAAAACTATTTTTTATATATATTTTTCAGAAAACAAGACTTAACATCTTTAGTCATTTAGCTTTTCAAGTAAATTTATCTTGATTCAGGAATATTTAGATATGTGTTATACAAAGTAAGAAAATCTGTAACACTTTATAATACATTTTATTAGCTCATTATCAAATAGTATTGTAACAGTATGGCATAGAAGAACTCGGACGAAGAAGATGAAGGTCAAACAGTCTTTTAATAATCCACACGTAAAGGATAATCCACAAGAAAATAGCAGGTACACCCATATACAAATGTAAACACTGGTATTCACGTTCAGTACCTGACCAGGACTAACAGAACAGGCAGGAACTTAAATACTAAGGCAAAAGAAGATAATAAACAAGACACACTTAAACATAATGACATAATTAGACACAAGGGAAAACTTGGTCAAGGAACACATGAGAGAAGAAAACAATCTAAAAGTCTATGTGGTGTGACATAACTTCCCCCTCCCCAAAGGTGCAGCCTTGCGCCAAGCCAGGACAGACAAAAGGAGGGAGGGAGGGGGTTTGGAAGGAGGATGAGGTGGTGGCGACATGCAGGAAGAAAGGCAGGCAGATGACCAGGGCGGTGACGACGGAGGGAGGAGCCATGGCGTAGACATTAGGAAGCCAGGAAGGAGCAGACAGAGGGAGGAGCCAAGGAGCAGACAGTAGGGAGCAGGAGGAGCCAGGCGGGACCAGACCGCAGCCAACATGACGGCCCACAGTGGAGCTGATGGAGGAAGGAGCCATGGTGGAGGAAGGGCTGATGACTCCATGGGGCCGACCGACAGCGGCGGAACAGGTGGGAGAGGAGCCTGAGGAGAAGGCTGAGAGGGAGAGCCGACTAGCCAGGGTGATGCAAAGGATACGGAGGGCCAAGGTGAAGCAGATGGCTCAGGTGACCGAGGTGCAAGTGGGGATTCGGAAGGATGTGGTGGAGCCGGAGCGACAGAGGACCAAGGCGGAGCCGGAGGGACGATGGAGCCTGGTCGGAGCTGGTGGGCAGATGGGCCACAGCAGAAAGGAGGGAGCTAGGGGCCATTGTGGAGCCGCTGGTCGATGGTCTGAGGTTGAGTCCGGGACTCGGAGGCTGGAGACTGAGACAAGGCATCCTCCAGCCACAATGCCGATGGAGTCTGGCAGACCTGCGATGAATCCACACCACAGATGGTGGGCTGAGGGTGAACTGAGGGGCTGACAGGGGACAGCAGAGGTGGTGGTGAGGACTGGTGAAGAGGTGGTGGGAGAGGGAGGCTGGGTGGGACCTCAGGATTACCAAGGGGCTCTGGAACAGTGTATGCTGCCAGCACCGGGAGCACCAACGACAAGGGAACGACCTCAGTGGTCGTGTCAGGACAGACAGACAGTTCAGGGTAGACAGGAGTTTCTGGGCAGACAGGAGGTTCAGAGGATGGCAGAAGACAGGGCATGTCACTACATAAATCCATATTTTCTTCTGAGCTCAGTGCTCGCTCACCCTCTGCGGTGGTGCAGTTTTCCTCCATGGCCTCATGCTCCACTGTGACATCCATTGTTGCGTGTGATGTAGCTGGCTCTTGCACCTGGTCGGACTTTATATGAGGCTCTGGCTCCGGGGGGATCCTCAGTGCTTTTGCTCCTTCCGGTGATGGCTTGTAGATCAGGTTTGGCTCTGGCTCTCTGTCTGCCGTGGGCTTGGGCTGACACTCCGTGAAGCAGGGTGATGGTTGGCTGAGCTCTGGGGCTTGCTGTGTGCTGGATCGGGGCCAGAGGCTCTCGACAGACCAGAACATCACATCTCTCCAGCTCAGTCCCGTGGTGTCTGGAAGGTCTATGGGTGCGATGGTAATTTGCCCCAATCCAGTAAAGTGTTTTCAAGGTTTCATCGTCAAAGGGGCTTTGGGCAGCAAGATTAAAAATAAAAATAAAAATAAAAGTTTAAAAAATTGTGGCTTTCCTGAGCCACAGCGATGAATGGGGTTGCCCATTACATTTTATTTTACTAGGTCAGGTATTCTGTAATTATACGGTGTAGAAGAACTCGGACGAAGAAGGTGAAAGCTAAACATTCATCATTTGTAAATGTTTATAAACATTTACTTTTCATTTAAGGACCTTTACAGGCATTGGACTTTTAGCACCTGTAAAAACGTTTGTGTAAAAGGGGGTTAGTTACGTTTAGCTAAATGTTTAGACGTAACACACATTGTAATTTGGGTGCAAAACATGTTTTTATTGCCTCAACACTTATATTAGTAGACTACTGTATATCATGATATTCCTTGAGTCATACATCAGCAGGAGAAAACAAAAACACTTTTTATAAAAATATTTTATTTAAATATTTAATTTCATGTATCAAAAAAGTAATATAAAGTTTAAACGTGTTCTCTTATAGTAATCAAACTGACCCCTGTACACTGTTGACCCCTTAACCAACCGTTAAACCTACCCATACCACCATGTTCCTAACCTTATTACACCTCAATAGCAGCATAAATGTTGTACATTAACAAGAGCTTTTAATCATTGTACTGTATAACATCTGTGAAAATCATTTGTAGATTTTCAAGGAGTGCATGATCATATGAATTGAAACTTTAATGACATTTCTAACTTTAATGACAATTTCATTTACTTGAAATAATGATCTTTTAATCATTATTGTAGGTAATGTTTAATATGTTTATTAGTAAACATTTCTATCTATTTGAATATGTATTAACTAATGATCCGTTAAGCATTATATAATGTTTCTTAATTATTTATTAATGAAAGTTATTATAAAGTTTTACCAAAAAATCCTCTTTTTTTCAACATTCAAGACTTCTCCACTTGACCAAGACAATCCCAGTGGTGAAATTCTCTAGAACCAGGAAGCAGATGTTCTAAGTGTGTAACTGGCGGACTTGGAGATTACATAATAACAAAAAAAACACAAAAAAATCAATCAATCAATCAACTATAATTCAAGACATCAATCAATCAATCAACTTTTATTCAAGACACATAGGTCCATAGAGACAACAAAATACAGATATATATACATACACCATAAACATACATATATACATACATATACATACATATAAAACAATACAAAAAAAAATTAATAACGATCCATAAAATAAAAGGCTGTTGCCTTTACATTATACGGGTCCAATGTTTCCAAAAGCAAGATGTATACCTTGTGTCACTCTTAGAAACATCAGCTATGGACACAATGATCATATTCTTAGACCCTGTTAGTCTGCACATGAATCTATACATAAGATTTCTTAAAACAGCGTTAAAAGTGGGCACATTATTAGACACAAACATTTCACTGGCACTACACCACCTAGGAATTTTAAGCACAATTCTCAGTGCATCATTATAAGCCACTTGAAGTTTTTTCATTTTCGACTGACTAAAATTACACCACAGGTGGGCAGTATACAGTGGAGTGCAGTAGGTTTTGAAAAGTGAGATTTTAACATCAAGTGTGCACATGTGGAATTTACGTGAACAGCATGTTTGCCTGCCCATACAGTTTTCCACACTGACGCTGCACATCATCATCATCACAGAGGTCATCACTTATCACATGTCCCAAATATTTAATTTTCTTACAACCTCTAGTGGTTTCACCTGCCAGTGAGAAAGAAGGATAGACACCCTTCATATCCTCCTTGGTTCTGGCGATCAGTACCACACTCTTCATTGAGTTAAATTTTATATCAAACATTTGCCCATATTGAGAGCATATTCTAAGGAGTTGCCGCAGGCCAGCACTGGAGGGAGACACTACCACCAAATCATCAGCATAAAGCATATGATTAATGAGACTATCCCCAACCAGGCAGCCAGTTCTACAACCACCTAGCTCCCTAGATAAATTATCCATGTACAGATTGAATAGCAACGGAGACAGAGTTCCGCCCTGCCGCACTCCATTGGAGACATAGAAGGGTGATGACAAACTCATCCCCCACCTGACTTGCATAGTTTGGTGAGAGTACCAGAACTGCAGTATCCTAATTAGGTAAGAGGGGACACCACACTCATGTAGTTTACCAAACAGTTTCCCATGATTGATACGATCAAAAGCCTTTGACGCATCCAGGAAACACATAAAATACTGTGCTATTGCGTGATCTATACCTATGGACAATTTCTTTAAGTGCATAAATACCCAGATCAGTTCCGTGCTTGTTCTTAAAACCAAACTAATTATCTGTTGATACTATGTATTCTGCAAGCCTATCCATAAGGATCCCCTCTAATACCTTGGATAGTACACTTGCAAGTGAAATAGGTCTATAGTTATCTATACTTGTTAATTTACCAGTCTTATTTTAACTACAGGAACCAACAAGACAGATAACATGGATCCAGGAAGTATGCCATGCTTCATTAACCCAGAAAAGCATAATGCAAGTAAAACTGAAATACTTTGACTAGCGTATTTCAGATGTTCTGCTGTTATTCTATCCAGCCCACAGGCTTTTTTCATTTTAAGTTTGTCAATAGCATACCATACTTCCTCCGGCCCGATGACTACACCATCACTGTAAGGTATCTCACCTATGTTAAATACATCACTCTTCACACAGTTAAAAAAGTTCTCATAGTGTCTCCTCCATCACTCTGCAATGTTTTCAGGTTCAGTAATACCATCAATACTAGAAGGCAGTGGCATCTTGCTGTTGTTAACCACTTTCACCTCCTTCCAGAACTCATAAACATCATTAGTTTGTAGCTTTTTCGCCATGGAGTTTGCCCTCATAGTCTGTTCATTTCTTTTTATAAAAACGCACAGCATATTTGAACCTAGCATTAGACCGTACCTTGTGCTCACAGACTGGGCCATGTCTAGGTTTGTCTGCTAAGACCCATCTTCTAAATGCATCTCTTGCCTCCATATGTACATCATGGACATATTCATTCCACCCTGGTCTTACAATATGTTGTTTCCCCACTTTACTTCTTAGTGGTTCACTTCCATCAACTAAACAGTTCACAATTCTATCATACATTGCACATAGGTCATTATTGTGACTTACATTCTTACATTTGCTATCCACACAAATAATTGCATCAACAGGTAACTCAGTATTTCTCAAGTACCCATCAGTCAGTAACTTGTAATATTGCAGGTCGTCTTCTGTGAGCCTTGCCCAGTCGGGTATCTCACCTGGTTTATGGCTGTCACTACAAACAAGCTCAGGTAGACCCTTAACATTTATGAACATAGAGACAGGAATATGGTCTGCCGTGGCCAGACCATATAGGACCTCAGCCTCCTTTATACAATCATGTGCATCAGCTGTAGATATACAGTGGTCCAACCAGGATGTAGTATGCCAAGCTTCACTCACATGTGTATAGCTATCAGCTGGCAGTAATTCCTTAGTGGACAAAATAACCTTGTTATCTTTGCAAAATTGTGTCAAGTGTTGACCAAAAAGTGAATTAATATCTGATATATCAGCATTCAGATCCCCCAAGACAAATATGGATGTATATTCACTTTCCCTTATGTAAGAACCTATAGAAGCAAGCTTATTCAAGTACTCATTTTCATTTTTGTGACTTTCATATGAAGTGTATATATTTAAGATTATAAAAACATTCTTATTATGCACAATCTTAATTCCTATGCCCCAGTCCACATCTAACCTGATCACAGTGACAAAAGGGTCAAATTTCTTTTGCCAGAATATGGCTACACCTCCTGGGATCCTGCCACACAGAATTCTGGTATTTAGGTCTGTCGTGTATTCCCCTGCCCCATGGAAATCATTATGCACAGAGTTAAGTTTATCCAGATCTTGAATAGCTAAAAAAGTCTCTTGCAAAACACACCACATCAGCATTCTCAAAGAGAGCTTGTCAATAACCGTGCGTTGGGCTCTCGCTCCAGCATCCTGTCCAAGCTGCAGACCACGGGAGTTATAAGACACAACTCTCATAGCAGTTTTATCATTGTTTAACATGCATGGGCCGCCCTTGACTCAGGCGCACTCATCTCTACATCAAGTGGTGCTTTAATACCTGCCCCTACCGCAGCCCCTAGGCTTACGATTCTCATAGAAGCGCCTTACATAGGTCCCTTCTGGCCACAGCTGCGGTGCATACATCTCTGCTACTTCCTTGCATTCAGCTGTAACTTTGAAGGAGCTGTAACGAGTATACTCAGTGCCAATCTTCTGACAAGTCACATCTCTGGACAGTTGTTCTTTTAAATATCTAACCAGAGTCTCTGAGTCTAGGTCAGGAGCAAGCTTTGTCACGAACACACTCACCCGCTTAGTCGTCACTGCATGTATGTTCTCCACTGCACCAGTTCCAACTATTCCATAGGTCTTCTTCTCTCTGGGAGGATTCATACTAGTCTTGATCTGTACTGCAGCAGTAGATGGTTTTCCATAGCGTTGCTTGCGCTTGCCATGCTTTACTACACGGCTCCATGCAGGTGAGATCGCTACCTCACTCCCCCCGCCAGCTGTCCCAATGACGGGCAAGTCCAAGGGTCCGGGTGCAGGCTCCCTGTGACTTGGTCCATGGAGCTGGGCCTCTTCACTGGACATGGTTGTGGCTGCATTCCCCTTGCTAGCACTGGGTTGCTCAAACACACACACAGTCGTTTACTAATGTCAGTAGTTATTCCACGAAGGTTCTCACATTCAGGTCGACTGCTTACTCACAGTATTTTTCATGGAGACCAACTCTACACTTAGACGATCAATCTTACTAACCAGGCAAGATACATCAAGGCTATTAAAAGTCAGTGATGGCAAATCATCCAAGTGATAGGACACAAAGTGTGGAACATTCCCACCCACCCTAATTCAGTAGTTTTAGACAACTCTTAACATTATTGACATCTTTCAGTTGCCCTTTGTGAGCTACACAACGCTGCCCTGTGCCAGGACACAGTTCAAACAGGACCTTCTTGGAGTTTTCAGTCCACTCTGATCCAAAGTGATTTACAGCCATTAGGATAATGTCATCCTGAGGCACAGTCTTCAGTTTGACAAAAAGGAAGCTTAACAGTTCATCTTCCACTATAGTTTTTGCCATCGATAGTGGTGTAAAATCTCAGGTTTAATCCTTTGTTCGCCGTGCCTCTCTGTCATCGCTGGAGTTTTTCTTGAGTTAGAGTTAAATGGTTAAGTTTTGGTTTGTTAATAAACTTAGTTATTGTACGGCATACTGGAGTTTTTCTTGAGTTAAATGGTTAAGTTTTGGTTTGTTAATAAAGTTATACACATTGGGCCTCATTTATGAAATGAACGTGTAACAGAAAACTGGGCGTACAGTCGTTTCTATGCAAAACTTGGTAGCACTTTATTTTACAGTCCTGTTCCTCATGTACATACTATGTACTTATTTTAGTAATTACAATAACTATGTAATAACTAGGTACTAACCCTGAACCTACCCCTAAACCTAACCCTACCCCATGTAGTTACCTTGTATTACCAGAACTTTCTTAGATAAATACACTGTAACTACACCATAAGTACATATAAATAAATAAAGTGCAACCCAAAACTTGTAGTTTTTCAATATGGACGTGAGTGGTGGCTATGTTCAAATCTCATGTCAGGGTTTGGATTGTGAACGCAAGTTTGAGTTAGCCTGAACTTGCGTGCAGCGTAGTAATTCTGGCGGAGAACAGAATAGATTTCCTGACCGACAACCGCTCATTAGTCGATCATTAACCAGTAAGTTTAGAATGTTTCTGTTTGGTAATATGACTTGACTTGAGCAGGACTCAACTAGACTTGCTTGAGACTAGATGGTAGGGACTTGAGACATACTTGTGGCTTGAACCCACTCCTATTCTGTTGATTCTTTTGGACTTAATCCTTCTGCAGACATGTAGTGTAGGCTTTTTTTGTTCATGTGGTTCAGCTGTGAATAAAGAGTGTGGGCTGTTTGAATCTGAAGAAGAAGAAGAGCAGACATTTAAAAGGTCACTTTGCAGACACTAGCAGCGGTTCCACGCTATACCCACTTATACATTCATAGTGTAACTCTCTAATGAACAGCGGCACCAAATGGGCTGGGTGCGCATGGGTAAATAAGTTCAGATCACTCGTGTGTACTGATATGGTTGATAACTGTTAATGCAGAATCACCATTTTAGATTGTTTTAACTTTAATACTATATTAGATTTCCATTTGAACTGTATGCATAAATCTAGGTTACTTGCTGATGGTTTCAGAGCAAAATGCAAAACTGTGACACACTCCACTCGACAGCGCTAAAACCAGCAGCAGATAGACTTACTTGCCGCCTGTCACGATTGCACTACACTGAGGAGCAAGGAACAAGGAGACACATAAGAATTCACAGGAAACACAGTCTTTAATCATTCCAACACAGGGTATACAAGGCAAACAGAAACACATGTAGCACAAGACGAGCACATTCAATACCGACAAGGGAGAATGGCACAAGCTAGAATTTTAAATAGGGCAGATAACGAGGGGCAGACAGGTGAGGAGGATGAACTAATAATGAACCACACCAGTACTGTGTCCGAAACCACTCCCTATCCACTATATAGTGCACTATATCGGGTGTCAGCCATTTTGTAGTGCTGTCCGAATTCTGAGTGAACGACTTCATTCCCTACATTCGTTCACTACTTTTTACCCACAATGCATTCTGATTTCGAGTGTACAAGTGATGTACACTCGCTGAAGCACTATTTCCCACAATCCAATGCGGAGAACCAGCAGGCTGGAGGAGAAAGTGGGAGCGAGCGAGATGCCATTTACTTCTTTATTATTTCTGCTTTAACGCTTATTTCATACATTATTCATATTAAAAATATATTATGTAGGCTAGTTAATAACTCAGTTTATTATTTTACTAATCTACTGAGGTGGCATCATTGTTAACTTACAAAAATGGTGATAATTTGGTGGCTAATTTAAAAATGTTCGTAAATCACCTGTAGGTAGCGTAAAATTCTGAACGTTTTAATGTGTGTTTATTTTTGTTCTCAGTATTTTAATAATATGATTATGAACATAAAAGCATTACAAAACAAATAAATAATATACCATAAATGAAAACACAAAGCTGACGGGGAGGTATGTATAATTACAATAAAGTAATTTTGAGTGTTATTGGTATTAATATTATTTACATGTAATATAAAAGTGCATATGTGACGATGTGTTTGCAACCTCTCCAAGTCTCACGCGCAGTGTATACGTCACCGTCCAAATCCGTTCACTTATTTCGTTCACTCCTTTCTGATTATAGTCCACTCAACTGCCATACACTATATGGGAATTAGTGAATGAGTGAACGAGTGAACGATTTCAGACACAGCACAGGAAACAAGGAACAATCAAACACACAGAAAACTAGGTCACAGAGCAAAAACACAACACCGACAGTCCAGAATCCTGACACCAGCAACCTGTCGAAATAACAGCTTGATGATTTTAGGTTTGAAAATGTTGAAAATGAAAAATTTACAGAATTGACTTTTTCTCTTTCATCATGCAAATAATTTATTATTTATTTTTTGTCTGAATAACATATCAACATACCGGCTTTATATGAGGCGTCCTTTGGGATAGTCATAATTTTTTTCTAATATTTGAGCATTACTTACGTAAGTTCCCAAGTTAAACAAACCATAAAGGCCTACAGATGAAACTGCCTCCAGAATGGAGCTGCCTACAACAATATTTATACACGTCTCAGGGTCAAAAATCTGAAGCTCCTGAGCAAATATTTGCTGCTTCATTAGTTTTGAGCACAGCACAAGTACAGCAATATATTATTATCCATCACATAATCCACATGAAAAATGATCTTATCATGTAATAAAAAAATATTTTGTAAATAATTGTAAATTTCTTTCAAATGTAGCTCAAGTATTGTGCAAAAATAATATTGTACAATTATGAATACTGTTAAATTTCCTCTTTTCTAGGGTTTGGGGAAGAAAATTAACAAGAGGTCTTAACTACTGTCTCATCCAGTAACAACAACATCAGCATGCAATAAAATTAACCAGTCCAAGCAGCTTGTCATGGGACGGTCTGCTACGCCCTCCTCTGGCTGCGTCAGATCCCTCTCCCCTGAATATTAGGACTTCATTTCCCAGTGCTCCTCTGTGCAATCATCCCCGTCTAACCCTGCCTAGTTATCTTGATTACAATTAGTATCATCCCCTGCACCTTGTCTTCTCCCCTTTATATGGACTGCTCCCCTCTTGGTTATTTTGTGAAGTATTGCTTTGCCCCTGGTCTATGTCGCACATAGTAGTATTATCTCTGAATCCTGTTCTATTATCCTTTGCTGCCCCTCTGTTTATACTTATCTGAGTTCTCTACGAAAATCTGCCTGAGTTCCCTTTTGATGCCTGCCTGAGTTTATGTCTGCTGTTATCTGTTTAGTTACGTGTATCAATAAACTGCTGCAGATGGATCTAACTGACTTAGCCTTGTCATCACACAGCTCAGAACTTGATGTTCGTGATTGACATCTGGTATCCATTAATCTGACTGAAATAATGAAAGAGAGAGCACAAGAGACAAGAAAAACAAAAGAGAACACAAAAGCACTACTCAATAATAAATGTCAGCAAATAAAAAAAAAAAAAAAAAATACATTAAATACATATGTATGCACATTCTGGGAAGTAACAATGTTAATATTGTGTATATTTCCTGCTCCTGGAGGGCCAGAGTCCTGCAGAGTTTAGCTCCAACTCTAATCAAATACACCTGAGCTAGCTAGGTTAGGTCTTCTGGAGCACTTGTAAAGTCACAGGCAGGTACGTTAAAACAGGTTGGAAATATATATATATATACGGCCGCGGCGTACCTGGGGGTATGGACAGACAGACGAGGTGAGAGAAAAGGACACGGAAGGATAAGGAGAGACAGAGACAAGAGAGGGGAGGGAGGAGAAAAAAATAAATAAAAAATACTTGTTCCGGTTCTCGGGCACACTGCCGCTCGGCCCTCCACCAGCTGGGTAAACTCTTCTGCGGTGCCTGGCGGTGGCACTGGATAGCCCTCGCCTTGTGAACAGTGACGGCTGCTCCGGATTCGGGCAGCCGGCAGGAGTCCCCCGTTCCCTGCTCCTCCCCATCATGGCAGATGGCAGCAGGCTCCGGCCTCAGGTGAACGGCGGTGACTCCTCCGCTCCCTCACAGATGGCAGCCGTACCTCCACATCCCAGGCGGCCAGCAGTGAATTCATCCATCCCCCCAGCAACTCACTCCAGCCCACCGACTCAAGCATCCATGGCGGCAGACTGCTCTGCCATGCTTGATGGCACCGCAGATTGAGCGTGTCCCTCCTTCCTCCCGGGTTTCGGCACCAATGTAACACAGTTCGTAAGTCAGGAAGAAGACCATTTAAACAAAACTTTAATAATAAAATAAACACAAAAGAGCGTGACAGCCCCTTGTGGACGACTGTCGTGCACAAACAGAAATAAAACACAAAATAAAATCCATGCCTGGTCCCCCCCCTCCTTCACTGTCATTACTCCTCCTTTTATCCTTCCGGAGCTCCTCCGTGGGACTCGAGACTGGTGAGTGGTGCAGGTGTTGCTTATTTTCAATTACTCCACTAGCCTCGCTCCGTTCCCACGGCTCTCGGCCCCGCCCCACTCATCACATACATGACATATTTTTCACTTCGTTTTTAGACACTTGTGAACTTCCCTAAGCACTTCCAATTAGGGAAATCTCTTCCACCTTTCTGAAGTGCCTTCGGTGTTCCACTTCATCAAGTGGATGGAGTAAGTTTATATGGACAGACTCTTAATCCCTCAATTCTGATAGATCAAGTCGACTCATGCTTTAGGCAGCTCAATATACCACAATGCAACATGACTGGCCTCCACCCCACACAACTTTAGTCTATGAAATATTATTTTGAGATTTAATCACATAATACTTCTTCCTACATTAAGCTGAATATATCAGTATACTGTAGAATTGTGCATCAAACAAATTCAAAGGGTTAGCCCACTGCAAGGGTTCCACCAGTAGTGAGCATTTGTGCAATGCTAGCAATGACCTGCAAGGCATCACTGTTTGATTGTACAGAAATACAAGCTTTTAAATTTTGAGAGTTTTATTAAGTTCTCTTTTCTTAAGCTGATTTTTAAATGTATAAATAATCAAGCTCCAGCCGTACTTTGTCCTTTTGTGACAAAAATAAACACAAGGGGAGTTGCCACTAGGAGAGCAGCGGGTGGTAACTGCATAGCAGAGGGGCGCAAAACCACTTTTGGCCACTCAAGTTTTTCAGTGATAGGGACCCATTTTTGGAATGATTTACCAACGGAAATAAAAACAGAAACCAACCTGAAAACATTTAATAGAAAGGTGAAACACTGGCTGAAAGAAAAATCAAATATGTGGACACTGACTCATTTTTTGTTGCAATGTATTGTCTGTGCTGGATATGATGTGTTGTGTTGTGTTGTGTAGTGTAATGTGGTCGGGATTGTGTAAAATGTTAATGTTAATGTTTATAAGGTATTTGTTGCATGATTGTGTAGTTTACACTACGTAGTTTTTTATGTTTTTAGAAAGGCCTGACCAGGGACTGGGTTTGCAAATTAGCCTACTGGCTAGAAACCTTTTATGCAACACATTTACACATTTTGTTATGGCTTTGTCTATGATAATTATGTATGTAACAATGTGCGCTGCATTGTCCCTGATAAATAAATAAATAAATAAAAAATAAATAAAAAAGGGTTCCACCAGTAGTGAGCATTTGTGCAATGCTAGCAATGACAAACATCAGATTCAACACGATGGAGGTTAGCGAGTGAAGGGCATGAAAGACTGGAAAAGTGTGTAGTGTAGTTTAACTGGCAAACATTAAATAATAACTTTATTACTGTTACTCACAGAGTTTACTCTGAACACAGTCCTTGACATCATCTGTCATTTCCCAACAAATTTGAGCCAGCATAGCCATAAACAGACCATTATGTGCTTGACAGTTCATGCACAGAAAAGCCTCTGTGTCTGAAATGTTTTAAAGAAGTCAACTTTTTAACAAGTTTTAAAAAGGTCTATATGCAAGTTTACATCTGGAAGCCCTACATGTCATCATCTAACACAATGCTGGGATACACTAAAGTTAACACAAAACTGAAACTGACCCTGTTAATCATACTTTTAACACGTCTGCCATAGAGATACTTCCCATCCAATCAATTCCCATCAAATGAATGCCCACACAAATATTTTCTTTTTTCAGTATCTTGTTAGATGATGGAAGTAAATTGATTTCATGTTGACTGTTCTCATAGTTCTTACTGAACTGCATTTAATGTCTACATTTGTATTTAATTACCTGTATACATTTCTAATGATGTTGAACAGCTAACACTTCCAAAAAGCAGGTTTAGCAAATAAACTTTAAGCTAACTAAGAGTTAGCTGTTAACCTAAACTTTTTGATTTAAAGATCAGAATAAGCTTTAGTTTAGAAAGTGCAAATCTGTCACTGGGGTGGAGCCCTAAGAGGTACAAAAGCTAAAAGCTACATCTCTGTACCTTATTTACTCCTAAATGATACATATTAGTACCTTAAAAGTACATTTTAGTACTGTAAAATTACATATTAGTACCTAAAATCTACAGATTAGTGCCATTTGAATGTGTATGATTTGAACTGAATTTGTTAGTAATCACAGTAACTTCCTCCATAAATCTAACTTGCTCCGGAACAGGTTATGTTTCATGGTTACTAGTTTCTCAGTTAACACTACTTCTTCAGAGGTATTCAGCACATGTAAGCACTTCTGATGGGGATCAGTGGCTGTGACAGCACAGATTACACTAGATACAAAGTTCATTTTATTTTACCCCCCAGTCCCTTAATTCTGTCCTCTTTGAGTTGAATGAACTAACTCTAGGATCAATATCTGTAAGCAGGCCATATTTGGTTTAAACCCTCTCATGGTTTAACCAAACATGTCAGAGTGAGTTACATATCTGGAGCACCCTCAATAGCCTCACATTTATCTCATTAACAATGATGGCTTTTTACAAACTAAGAATTGTTCACAATTCACATCTAATTTCAGATTTAATCACATCTAATTTGTTTTTAAAATCTGAACTGGCTGTATGTTCTCTGTTGCTATAGTAATGATATAATTATCAGCGCAATGCTGCTGAAAGTTTTGTGTGAGGGGTAGGTTTAGGGGAAGGGTTAGCTATAATACATAAAAAACAACATCACGTGTGTGCATTAACTGTGTGTGTGTGTGGTGGGGGGTGTTTTCAGACTACAAACAAAATAAATAAACAATTAAGGGGGGGGGGGGGGGGTGTTTTCAGACTACAAAAAATAAATAAATAAACAACTAAGTTGGATGCACAAAACTTTGCTACTTGTCAAAACAAAGCCCAGGACACTTTTCCCCAAGTTCACTTTGGAATAATTTTTTCAAACACTACAGCATAATTGGATTATTGATTGGATACATGTTAAGTTCTGGCTTTCATTATACAAAACAGTTTACAGAAGTCATTTCACTTTCGTCATGCACTCTCTGAACTAAAACAGAGAATTGCAGTTGTTATTACCCTCTCTCTGAAAGCACCCTTAACTTGACCTAAAGTGTCATCTTTCAGAAAAGACATCATTTTTAGCATTTGATTTGGATGTGTGAGATCATTCAAAGAGTCTGGTTGAAAATGTGTGAAAATAATTTTCCAGTAATGTTTATGACAAAGCTGCAGATGTATACAGTTTAAATTATGACTATATGAAATTATTTAAATTTTTTTGAAAGTCAAAATATTTATTATTCCTTCTTATAGAGACTGTTTGATTTACCCCTAAATGTTAATTAATGCAACAAATATCAAACATGTACCAACATGTAGTTCAGGATGCGTTATTCCTGCATGAATCCTTATGACTCCAGTAGTAGTTAAGCATAGCACTTGATTGATTCACAATTAGCTCATGTCTTCACTAATCATGAGTTCATGTTGAAGCAAGTATTAATTCAGGTATTAGTACATGATTATTTATGTACTATTATTGTTGTAAAGTGTTACCTGCCAGTGGCAGGTCTTGACACTCATATTCTGAATTGAACAGTGATTAAAGAGGACACTGTATCATGTCTTCATGAACAGCAGTGACAACAGCCACTGGAATGTCTATGAAGATGATGTCATCAGTGGTATTACATAAAATGACAGTGAGGCATTATGTTGTTCTTCATGGGATACCTGTTGCCTCTTATGTTTTTGTGACGTTTTAGTAAATGTATTTTCACATGTGAGCTTTAATTTGTTGCAACTCACAGCAAAGGTGACGAATGCTTCTAGAAATCCCTGGAGTTGAGTGTGAGATAAGCAAAGCGGAGAAGTGTTGTATAGCAGATAAATGACAGCATTGGTCAAGAGTTTATCCCCATAGTGCAGGCTGTCTGCGCTCAAGGGAAACTGTTAGGAGGCTGCTAGAGTTTTGCACATTACATCCAGAGAATTGCAGGAGTTGGGCTGCAGGCAAGTGTTAAAACAAGGGACATATTGTGAGCGTGTCGTCCACGCAGGGAATCGGGTTACAGGTGGGTGTTGGTGCCTGAAATCATAGACCTTTAGAGTTTTAAGCCTAGAGGGGTAAAATGATTTAAAAAGGGGAAGGCAAAAGCAATACTTTCTGTATTTGCCTTAAAATCTCCCAACACTTCTGTTGTACCTGATATTCTTAAAAATGGATATTTTGGATTTGGTGTTTGAAAGACAGACTGGTGGAGAAAAAATAAAAAAATAAACAACTGCACACAGAAGAAATATACTGCAGCAAAAAGGTAGTTTTTATGTTTGCCATTCATAAAGACAAGCACTTGCTTCATTCTTGAATGAATCAGCAGTTTGAACAAATCATTTGAATGAATGACTCAATGACTCACTCATTAAGATTTTATTTTCATATTTAAAAGTATCCTATCATTGCATTTTCCCCAACATTTCTTATTTGTATATTAAAAAAACTGATTTAAAACCAACATGTCCTCCAACCAATACGCCCCCATAGGTCGTTTGTCAAAATCCCTGAAATACGACCCATCAGAGCGTATACTACATCTACGCAATAGTGTATTATTATATTAACTGAAATTATTAATAAAATGTAAGAATTTGATATGAAATAAAAAAAAATAAAAAATTGTGGCTATTGAAAATGCTGAGTGGCTAGTAATTTTGGAGAACCGCTAGCCACAGTGGCTGGTGAGCAAAACACTTAATGCCAAGCCTTGCAAATAATGCGTAATGTACAGTATAAGTAATTTTGAGGTTAGGATTTGGATAGTATTACTTTGTAATGAAATTATTAATTATTTGGAACAGTATTCTAAAGTGAGCAGCATAACTCCCTAGTAATGACAGAAGTCCTCGAAATCTTTTGAGGTTTTTGATAGTAATTCCTTCTGATACAGTTTAACACTTGAGTAGTGGGTACTGACATTTATCCGTATCAGTATTAATCATTCATGTATTCAATCATACACTTATTGTGCACATGCATGTTTTACATTCTACTCACATAAAAAAAACCTGCATGTCAATACATCTGTATTTTATTTCTGTAATTACATCTATAATTACACTGTCAACTCTATGCCTTCCCCTTAAGTCAGTGGTTTATAAAGCACATTATGTATGCCTCTCATATCTGAAACGTATATCTCTGTGTCAGATATCTCATATCCTCTCATATCTGATCTTTCTCCTACATATAACATCTACATTTATGCATTTACCAGACACTTTTATCAAAAACAATTTACGGTGCATTCAGACTATACATTTGTTTGTTTGTTTTTTATTAGTATGTCTGTTCTCTGGGAATTGAACCCATGACTTTTTGCGCTGCGAACATAATGCTCTACCACTGAGCCACAGGAACTCCTCCTAACCAGCTGCTGATCTGACTCAGGTTTGTAAAATACGTTAGACATACAAAATGTGCAGAGTGCTGTCTGTCCCCATGAGCAGGACTGAAAAGCTTGGCCTTAACCCACATTTCATGCTAAAAGTTTGCTTAGTATACAGTTGCAAACCTCAATCTTCCCTCATCTTGTAGACAAAAAATTTTGATCCATTTCATGCTAAAAGTTTGCTTAGTATACAGTTGCAAACCTCAATCTTCCCTCATCTTGTAGACTGATAAACTTCCCCTATATGCATGAAGAGCAGAATCCTTCTCAATCTTCTGGTGCAGACTTAAAACAAAAAAAATTTTCAAACATACAAAAAATTACAAAAACCAAAAAAAAAAAAACAGTCATTTAAAAATATTTAAAAGTCTCTGCCAGGGCTGCAGTTTGTGACAGACCTCTGTAGAATGCTGTGACTGACAAAAGCCTCTTTTACTGCCGTCACTGAGACTCTGAGATACGCCACCTCAATTCAAGAAAAACATCTGCACTGAGTGGGTATGTTTTATTTTACCTCTATCATGTCTTCTAGTTGCCTTGGACATGCTGACTCTGAAGTAAGCAAAACAATTCATTCATTAAGTGGGGCACTTTGGGTTACTGAGATGTGTCAATCCTGGGATTGCAAGTCTGGCCACCAAACTAGACACTGAGGTCTGGGGTGGCATTTATATTAGAGTGGCTTGGTGGCCTTCACAAATGCTGCCAAGAATTTCTTTCTGTATATGGCTTCACTAGTCTGTATTCTTTTAATCTTCTAATGTTTAGTTTATGAATGAGTTTCCATTACTGACAGTATGGGATCAACTCAGTGCTGGCAGTAGTGAGAGCAGCAGTAGGACCTTGGCCTGTCTCAGAGTGTTGACTATTGCATTACTGATGTTTAGTATCATACTGTGCAGTTCTCTGGTTTGAAAAGGCTTACACATTTTAAAATGTGGATCTAGGAGTCCCACTAATTGAAGCCATGCCGAAGAACTGTAACCAATCCTTTCCGTTTCCTTTTTCAAAGTTTCTAAGTTAGTGTTGAGGTCAAAAGTTGTTTATGAGCACAATGTTGCTTTGAGGTGGGAGTAGTATGGTCTCTTTATCTTTGGGCTGGCTACAACACTGTTTATTATTACATGTTTTTATCTACTCTGAACAATGACTGATTTCTTTCAGTGGCAGAAAAGTGAACGCCTCCGCACCCTGAGAGTATTGTGTGTGAAATTAAAATGGCTTCTCCAAAACAGACTTTTTAAAATCTATAAATACAGGTTTGAAAACCAACACATCCCATGTTTTTGGTGCCATGTTTTCTTGATTATATCATCTCTTGATGGTGGTGCACTCGTAATTGTTCAGTGCATGGTGTTCATCAGTCAGTATGTTTACATGGACAACAATACTCTGATTTTAATACGATTAACACAATACTCTGATTAAGAGTCTACCTTGACGTGTGCCATTAATCGATCTATCTACTATAAAATGTAAAACGGGAACATTAAAGAAATATTCTAAAAGCAACTCATGTAAACACCTTAATCATAATATTGTCTTATTCAGAATAAGGTAAATAATTTGATTACTAACATCCATGTAAATGTAGTCACTGTCAATTGGCAGTGAAATTGTTAGCATTGTCTTCATACTCAGCTTGGAATGCGGGCTGCCTTTTGGATTATTTTCTTGCTTAAAGCCTGTTATGCAGTGGGATACGGTCACCTTGTGTGCGAGGACTGTTTAGAGAACCTTAGAAAAACAGGGTGTGGGGAATAATAACACGACTATGTCTTCCTGTTTCAGAATGGGAGTCTTTATTTATGTGACAGAATGAAAATAGTGAACATTTCTTTGCTCTAGATAAGGCATGGGAAATTCTGGTTATTCTGGACAATTTAAATTCAAGAACCAAAAGGTAACCTATATCTTAAATAAGAGCATTTTCCCTTTGGAAGCAGAAGAGAGATGTGGGTGTTTAAATGTGAGACAGAGAATGAGCAAGACAGGCATGTAGGAAGCATTAACAGGTTACTCTATCAACATGATGGGACACGACCAGCCACGCAAGGGCTGAAATACATTGAAAACCTGCACCTGAGTGTCCATGTACTCCAGTGGGACAAGACTCAGTAGGAGAGACTTACTTACAGAGCTGCACCAGGAAAAAAAATAAACAAATAAACCTTCCTCTGGTACAGACAGCTCTATTGACAACTTGAGTAATACACATGAATACATTGCAAAGTTGACATGTCCTCTGGTGCGACATTTTAAATGAGGTAATCTTCATCAATCTTTAATCTTCAACAACTTAAAGCTGATTATTTTATTATTACTCTGAATGCATTTTTATAAACTAAATACAAATAATAATAATAATAATTTGTCATACTCCAAGACCCTTAAAAATGGACTAGCAAGGTAGTGAAAAACTGGCAGCAGCTACAGGATCTGTTGGATATACTCTGTCCACTACACACGACATACTTCTCATATACATTTGTACAAAGGGTGGTGGCTTCATCACAAAACGGGTAGGGATGAGTCCTGACAGAAATTTAAAAATAGTAATATAGTAGCATCCATGAATGTAGTAGCCATGTTTGTTTTTGATGGTTTTCAAACCCTAGTAATGTCTTCACTATAGTTATACTGTAGTATCTGTGGTTGCAATGATTATTTCATTCAAGTTATAGTTTTGTGAGTTAGGTGTATGGGGTAATGGTTCCATGTTTTCTTTAGAACACACATAAAAACACATAAACACTGTATACAGTATACTGGGGTGCAGTTCTGCCAATATTTGCACCAGCATTATAAATTAACTATCATAAATATTCCCATACATTGTGCAGGATGCTAATATGTTTAAGGTGAAAGAAGAGGAAAACTCACAAAAATTATTTTTTTTCATTATATCAGCATCAGAATCAAAGGAGAAAATGATTTTTAACATGACTAATGTTTTTATGTTACTGTTGTAACCTTTAAAATACCAAGCATTATACAAACAATATCAAAACTACTCTATGAAAAATAATGAAATAAGGAAATATATGAAAACATTTTCCAAACATTTTCAAAAAATTTAAAAAAATAAAAATGTCTCTGGTGATATATGCCAGCCTTTTCCAATCAATTTTAAAAACTTAAACCTCATATTCAGGTCTGCCTTCATCCACTCATCAACAGATGTACAGAACCAAGTCCCTCAGGTGTACATCTGAAAACTGGAGAAAATATATTTTTTACTATTCTGTTTCATTGTGATTTTAACTTATATGGTTGACATATTTTCAGCAAAAAATAAATAAATAAATAAATTTTATATATATATATTTATTCACAATATTAAGAATAAATTTAGTGTTATATATATATATATATATATATACTATTTACATTTCATGTCTGTTCTCTTGGTTTATTCACAATATTAAGAATAAATTTAGTGTTCTTTCCAAACTGTGGCTCTAAATTTGTCTAAACACAGATTAGACAAGATAGTACAGATAGTACTGTCATTGCATTAATTAGAGCCCATATAGTGAGTCATTTTTGTTTTCTTTTTTCTAAACATTCTTACGTGGTAGTTCATTTGCATCAGACTTTTTGCTGCTTTTTATGGTCACAACAGTAATCAGCTTCAGTCAGGCTGAATTTAGTTAAAGCTGTTATTTACCAGAACCAAACTCTGACCGTGTTATTTACAAACCTCACTGTAAATCCTGCAGTCATACATTTAGCTGGCATAGCATGAACATTAACAAAAACCCAAAAGAGGGATCTTTCAAATCTACACCAAATATCTAGGGGGTTGATGTCAAGTCTTTGATTTGAAGTTGGTGCAAAAGAACTGATTGTTGATGGGTCAACTGTAGATGACCACATATTAAACCTGGGCCAGATTTCTATACGTAATACACAATAGCTCTATAAATGGACATTCATGCCAGTGATTTTGTTCTTGCTCAGCAGCCTCCAATGTCAGAGATTTGAAGGTAATATATAATGGCAAGGCATTCCTGTACGCTTGACCATGTCTTCAACACAACTTCTATACTCCAGGTTTTTATAGTCATCTACAGAGCCCATATTGTGGACTAGCCTCCATAAGCTGTGGTGTCCATGTGGTCCACCTGTGGTTTTCATATACCCACCGTGAGCATTTTCACTCGGCCCTCGGCCAGAGCAGCGAGCTTGTACAACTGCCTTACAACATCTATCATCATCACCACCATGTTTAAAGAAATAACATCCATCTTTCTTCAGTGTTTCAGACATTTCAAAGTGCATGTATGTGTGTATGTAGATGAAAGATTTATTGTACATTACATCAATGATTGAGCATTAGCTGACAAAGAAGCATTCTCCTAATCATAAATATATTGTGCTTACAACTCATGCCCAGATGCGGGCCAAATGCATGGCCACTAATGCAACACAGTTGGCTTTCTCTTACCAAAAAGAAGTATACTTCAGGTTTATTTTATTAAGTATACTTAAGTAAAGTTCAAGTATATTTTTATGTATACTTTATGTAGTAAGTATACAAATATCTGTGTATTAGTAGTATACTTGTAAATGTACTATTTCAATACTCTTTGGGACTAAATTGGCCCAGTTTCTAGTGTATAAAAGTATACTTTTAAGTATACTTTAAGTATAACAGTAGTAAACTTTTGAGTACACAACTAATTTACATCTGTGTTTTTAGTTTGTACTGCAACTAAACTAAAAGTTAACTTATAGGTGTACTGATAGTTTACTAATTAAATACTTTTAGCATTTTTAGTACATTTTAATGTATAGTCTCAGTAAAATAATTTTATACTCATAAGTTTTCTTTAAGTGAACTTTACATCTTACTTTAATATACTACTATGTCCCTATTTCTGGGTATTAATTTGTATGCGTTTTATTATATGAATATCTGAACATACAAAACATCAAAAGAAAGAACAGGGTATCTGCTTGTAAACAAAAACATTTTACTCTAACGTCATGTATTCTTTTTTATAAATACATGAATGTGGGTAAGTTTCATAAATACAAAATAATGAAATAAATAAACAACATTTTGAACAAAAATCTGAAAAAAGGCTATGAATTGGATTCAGAATGATAATCAAAACGTAGATGGAGTCGATCAACACCCCAAAACTTGACAGTCATTACCTCTTCATGGGTCGACATTTTATTCCATAACATTACACAGTTTTGACGCTGTTTTATGTCTAATGATCATGTTAGATTACATGTGGAAATTCTTTACAGAAGATGTGTACTTGCGCCTTCTACGTGTGTGATTACAATGTTGTGATCACTTGTTGGTTCATCTGTGCAGCGTACGATCACATCAGTGTGATTTGAACATTTAAATTTACGTTCGCTCTGCCATTGACCTAAAGAGAGCAGCTGTCTGTCATGAATGAAACAGCTTCATAGTCTTTTCAGCCACAAACATTCTTATCACAAACATTCTAATCACAGCAGTACTGGGATATAGTTCAGATATAAACTGTGTTTACGATGTGTATGGTAGCGATTAAAATAGAGTAAATCACCTTTTGAAAGTACTGACACTTCAAATGAAGATTTATCATTACATTGTTATGCCAGTAGGTGGCGAAAAGGGGCTGTTAAAATGTATTTGTATTTGAATCATACAAGCGATTTGTTAAAGAATCCTGATTCATCCAGTTATGAAACAAGTATATCTTGAGTGAGTCATTTAATCATTAATTTATAAATTACATATGAGTTTGTTTACTTGTGTAATTTTTTTTTTAATCAGAATAAAACCAAAACTTCCAACAAGGAAAAAAATCAAGAAAAAAAAAAAATTAACAAGAAAAAAAAAATAATTTATCTAGAATCATGCAGTTCTATTTTTCACACAATAAGCTCGTAAAGAGACTAGTTTTTATGTAACCTATTGATTTTTGTTCATCAAAAAAAACTCCAAATAAAAAAAAAAAAAAAAAAAAAAAAAATACACAATATAAATAAATAATATCATAAAATAATAGGGAAACTGGGAATCGAAAGGAATCGGAATCGATAAGCAGAATCGGAATGGGAATCGATAAAATTCAAACAATACCCAACCCTAGTCATGACGAACCAAAACAGCTGTGTGACCAGCACAACGACAGAACAGATGTGTCCTCTACATTGTCCCCTGTGCAATCTCCTGGACATTGTCAACTACTTGAAGACTTCATTTTCTACAGCAGCTCGAGACATATCAACGCTAATCCATGGTTAGCTACACATCAGTGTGATTACATCAATGAAGCAGCAACTCCAGTCTGAAGGAGTTTCTTAAGGACATGCATGTAGATATAGACAGACTGCACTATGATTTATGGGCCTTAGAAAACCCCTCATATACATATATATATATAAATATTAGGCTGTCATCGTTAATGCGGTAACGCATGCAATTCATTTTACAATCCTTAACGCATTAAAATAATTTAACGCAGTTAACACAAAATTATTTAACCACAATTTCTATTCTAACCCTTTAACCCAATTGTGCTTCTCTGCTTGTGATAAGATCATTTTAAGATGCTAAAAAGTTTGTATTCCAAAGATCCAGAAAGTGAATGCATTCAAACAATCTGTCCAAAACAGCGCTAATATAAAGGAAACCAGGCTGATTACATCAGAGATTGCAGAGCTCTGTCATATTCTGTGATTGTCTCTGAAGAGCACGAACCCTCAAACATTGCACTGTGTGAAGTACAGACTGAACAGATTGTCAACATCCCACCACTGTATGGCCAGATGAGACGCAAACTACGTTTTATCGACTGGATAACCAGTCTCGCTAGTAAAGTTTTGATGGATGAAGACTGCAATCAAGGTAAAGATGATTGCGGTGGCATAAAGGAGTCGTACAGTAAGCACGCATGAGTCTGTTATAATAATGTGTGTATGAGTGCTCTTGACGCACTGATCGCACATTGTATTTATGCACAGCACAGACATTTCCATACATTCACGTTGTTTCCACATAAATTCACGATAATGAATGGATCTGTCTACACTAGGCGGATGGTTTAGTTTTTTTTTTTTTTTTTTTTGGTCATCTCCATGTGGTCCTGTTCGGTATCGCAACTTGTCTTCTCTAAAATGTAAAATATCTCTTTGCTGTTGCACTGTACATCTTGAAATCAATCAGCCATCGGCGATGGACGAGGGCATAATCTAACAGCCCTACTCTACTACTTAATAAGGCCAGAGCCTATATAGAGATGAGCTGGACCACTGGCGTTACAATGAATGTGAGAAACTGAAGTACCCAACATGGCAGCTTTAGGAAGGTAAGTTCTATCTAAATAAATAAACAACAACGTTGCCTGGTCTTTTGATCAGTTTTCCCTGTGTGATTTAACAATAACATATTTAACAATAACAGCAATGGTTAACATGCCTGGATTCCCGATGCAAGTTGGGGAAAAAGAGGATGTTATTGTAAACACAACTTTATTTCCAGACAGAATAATAAAAAACACATGTGTGCCCTACTCTAGGATGTTGCACAAAGCTCTTTCCGGAAGAAAAAAACTCTAGGTTTAGAACGAGTGAAAATCAACTGCATGTAACATTATGAACTCACTGGCCAGTTTGGCGGGTTATTACAGTAGTGAGGAGACAATAATTATATTTAGAGTTTAACTAAATAAATGCTGTTTTAGCCTTAGAGAATCTGCAACAGGGAGGATTCTACTCTCTCATATGATAGACTATCCACAAACTAAGCTTGACTTTCAAAAATCTGAAAAGATTCCAGTAATTTATAATAGGCTTTTATAATAAATCAATGTAAATCTAAGCTTCTCTCTCTCTCTCTCTCTCTCTCTCTCTCTCGCTCTAACTCTCTCTCTCAAGCTCTGAATAGCCTGCAGATTGAATGATGAGTGAAAAAGTTATGGGCCGTAATGACAGAGATGACATGTCAGTGTTCTGTACAGCAAGAAAGACTCATACTGTATATAGATGGAGAGTTTTGGTCGTGACCTTGATGACTGTTCACAGCTGTGCGTGTGTTTAGGGTGGGACTGAAGGAGGCAGAAACTTTTCCCCCTCCAGCATCACACGCACGCACGCATGCACACACACACTCTGACAGGTCGAGTGAAAGTTTAATGCGCTGAGTTTCAAAGCGTCTCTGCAAGTCAGCCGAGCAGCTCCAAAGGTAAGATCACCTCTCTTTTCATTAACTTTCATGTGGTTTCGGGTTTCTCAGAGAAAAAAAGCAAAAACAGATTAGTTTGAATTACCTGCGGCTTTGTGGTTCAGTCTTTTCTCCCCTTACACCCAGGATTTCATCTAAAATGTTTCCCTAAGTAATTGTAGAGACAGTGTCGCGTCACTGACAGATGTGTGCTGTAAGGAATGCTCGGAGAGACAAAGATCTAGTATTCACGTATGAGTTCACTCACATAGGGAGATATACGTCATGCTGAACCTGCAGCCTCACACCGCTGGGAAGAACCATTCTGCGTCCAGTTCTTACAGCTCTGCTACAGTAATTCTGTCACATCGGCGCATGTGTCTTGTGTTTATAACAGCAGTGAGGAAACGCTAAGAGCTTGATCAGGCTTGTATTGAGTGAAGGATGTATGTGGAGGATATGTGAAAGGAAGCTCTGTAGAGACATGTCTGCTCTTTTGTGGTGTGCGGGAGTCTTAAATTTAACTAAATTAAATTTATGCATTTAACAATATAATAATAATAATAATAAATATAGCTGCAAGCAGCAGTTACCAGGGTTCAAGTGCTTTAAGGCCTTTCTACGACATTTATGCTAATGGTAGGTAACAAAATGCTTACTGCAAGTATTCTATTTATAAGAGTTTATAATTTTCAGGTTTCACTGTAATAATTATGTGGCTATATTTAAAAAAAAAACTGATATGTCTGTATAAATAAAGTGGTACACTTTGACTAAATGTCATTTTCAATGTAAAAACAATGTCTAAATGTAAATCCAAAAGTGAAACACTGAAAAGCACTATTTTAGTGAGCTGAATGAGCCCATTAGAGGTCCTCTGCTGCCTTTAAGTGGTTATAATGGCAATTTCAGGGAGTTTGCCATAGAAAATGTAGTTTTTAAGCTTTGTATCTATTACAGTGTCAGTTTTTGTCTAATCTCCATCAAATTTTGCATGCTTTTTTAGAATCATATGATGCATGAGTTGACAGTTTTGAGTTTTCGTTTAGGATTTATAGGCTTTGGGGTATATGTGTCCACTCCCATTTTCTAAATGACCCTGTTATCCAAAGGGGAAAGTTAAAATTTTTTGGATAATTATTGACCTAGACTTATTTTGAGGTTGAGTGTAAAACCTAGGAGTAGTTTGCAAAAGAAGGTTTTCTAAATAATGTAAAATATTTAAAGAACAATTTAATTGACAGCAGTGGTCCAAGAGGCAAAGCTGTTCACAATGAGGAGATCGATCGTACAATGTAAGAAGAACGCATCATCCCACACACCTAACCACGGAACAATGATGTGCAGGAATTCCCAAAGCATGGCAAAGGATGCAGCGTCTCATTCCCCTTCTCAGAGAACCATGGTTACATGTGTAACCTGAGACATTCCCTCTCGAATAGGAACTCTACTCTGCGTCCCCCAGAGGGTGCTATGGGAAACAGTAAACCCACGCCACCATGGTCTTCCTCACCGATGCACCAGCAATGCAACCATAGACCGGAGCATAGGAGTTTGTTTGTTTATTTACTGATCCAACAATCAGCTATCTCATATACATATGAGTGCTGTTCTTCCTGTGGTCAAAATCACTATTACATATAAATTTTTACAAAATACGACAGAGGACTAAGCAGGAGATAGGAAGCCTGTGTTCCAATGTTCCAAGAAGGCTCACCGATGCACCAGCAATGCAACCATAGACCGGAGCATAGAACAGAGGACTAAGCAGGAGATAGGAAGCCTGTGTTCCAATGTTCCAAGAAGGCTCAAGAGAGTCTAAAGACCATAGCTTACAAAGCAGACTTCAAAGAACTAGCGTTGACGAAAGCCGACGGTGTTGTCGCCTCGCGTCGGACCAAAAAAACGCTTGAACACACCGCACATACTATAGCCAACGTCAAACTAACATGTACGTACTGCGCATGCGTGAGAGGAATTAACTGTCTATATCAGCAGCTATCATATATAGCAGCAGTATATATTCGTCATTCAAAAGGAGAAACCGAAACAAAGATAAATGCAGATATATGAAATGTAAACAAAGCAGCGCTTGCTTACCATTTTGATAATCAGTAACGTTGATAACTTCAATCATTTTAAGCCGCTCATGTTTTTATGAAAACATTCGCATATTAGAATGATTGGGAAATATCACTTAACATTTAAACAGCCTTCTGTCTGTATTGCCTTCATTTATGTGCTTGTTTTCATCACTTTCACTTTAATTCTCAGCACTGACTCATTCGCCAAACTGAACAACCAATCAGAGTTCTCACTCTTGCCGACGGTCCCGACAGCCCCGACGCTGATTCACTGTGAGCCCGACGCAAGCCCGATGAGAGCCGACGAGTGGAACACACCAAACAAAATACCGTACGCCAAACTGTACATTCCTAAACCCCGGCTTAATGTTCTTTTTTGCATATTAGCGGTTTCACTGTCACTGATTGGACGAACAGCAGGAAACCGGTTTACAAGGCTTTTCCCACAACTTGCCAGTTATAAAATAAAAATGACGCCACCTAGGTCTTCCAATTTGTATTAAACAGACTTTTCTGACCATAACTGTAAGAATTATACAGTCTCTTCATCACTCCAGTTCACACGGTTTCTGTCTTTTTACATTTCTTACAAAACACCCAAAGACATAAATCTATGTCAAAATAATAAACCACAATAAATCTGAAAAGACCTGAAGATATAACTCTATGTCGCAAGAGGAGGCCTGACGACACTCAAAGTATTACTTGAAAATGCAGGTTTTGCTGGTTTTGTTACTATTGTTATTTGTTGTAATGCATTGAAACACGTTACACCAACAGAATTTCTGCAAATCTTGTCCTAACTAGTCAAACACAGTTGTTTGAACAAAGAATTTTGTTATTAACAGCACTGCTGAAATGTTAAGGGTTTGTGAATTCACAGGACGCATTGCATAATAAAGCTTGTCTATTTTTTACATTCTATAATTATCACTTTTATTGAGACTTTTTTTGCTGGTTTTGTTACTATTGTTATTTGTTGTATTGAGATGTTAGAGAGCTTGTCTATTTTTTACATTTGTTAATTGTCACTGTTCTTGAGGATTGTGTGCTACGGTTCATCGGTTCAAAGTGCCCTATAATAATATATGTGGCTTTTAAAATTATCTTTCAATTTGTTGTGCTACTGTTAGAAATTATTCAGTTGTCTTGACTAATTTATTAGCTGATAATTCTACTTTTGTGGGATACAGTTAAGTTTAGGAAAAGTCAACAGTGTAACTACATATAGTATAGATGTAATTACAAAAATTAATTACAGATGCAATTACATTCAGTTTTTTTATATATACACTGAACACAATTATAAACGCATCTTGATATGCCCCACCTGTGAGGTGGATGGATTATCTCGGCAAAGGAGAAGTGCTCACTAACACAGATTTAGACAGATTTGTGAACAATATTTGAGAGAAATAGGCCTTTTGTGTACATAGAAAAAGTCTTAGATCTTTGAGTTCAGCTCATGAAAAATGGGGGCAAAAACAAAAGTGTTGTGTTTATAATTTTGTTCAGTGTATATATTAATACAGTCTAAAAAATGTATGTGTAAAATAATTCCATTGTATCATATGATTCATTTAAATGTTAGTACACAGTACTTTAAATTCACTTCAGTTGAACCTTTCTGCATTTGCTGCAGTAGCGCTTAGCTGAATGAGTTTACTTGAAAGTAAATCAGTTAAATGAGGATTATGGGGTATTAGACTGCTTCTTAGAACAACACACGATTGTTCAGGAGATTTTTCAGCTCAAGGTACTGGCTGCCACTGATCTGAAAATTAGCTGTGTACAGTCTTTTGATTTAGATTTTTATTATTATTATTGTTAGTAATTGTGGTGGTGGAATTTAGCTACACAAGCTTTCATGTTGGTGAGTTCTTTTATTTGTACAGTTTTGGATGTTTAGTGAATGATGTGTACTGGCCGTCTGTCCTTCGGCCTGAGGCACTGGGATAGACTCCAGCATCCCGGTGACCTTACAGAGGACAGGCGGTTTATAGAATGGACTTTTGGATGGATGAATGAATAATGTGTTTCATTTCCTTTAACGATGCTTCATTGATCTCAAAATTTTCTTTCATGTGTGGACTCCATGTGGTCAGAGTAGAAGAAGAGTAGAAGCTCACTGATCTCAGAATTCCTCCGTAATCAATGTCTTTACATTAAATTAAAATATTACAATAAAAAAAAAAACTAAAAACTATAAATCCCCAATACCATATATAAAACGTAAAACAAAAAACAAAACATGAGTGAAACATGAATTCATCAACTTCCTAAATCACCTGTAAATCCAACTCTTACAGTGAGATATGTCATTATGGTGGTTAATTAGACAGACTCTGTCTGTTCTGGGGCCCAGAAAGACCAGTAAGTAAGTGGTGGGGACAGTGGTGCAGTTAGTGGGGAGGGTGCGTCTGAAGTTTCATGGCAACCAGATACATTCCATGCAGATTTCCTACAAAGATTGCCTCAAGCACAGATATATACATGAGAAGCCTCATTTATACTGATGTACATATTAGGATACTAGCTTATCAATGTCAGTTCTTAGCTGGTCATGCTGATTCAAGCAGGGTCTTTGAGCAGGGTAAACAGAAACACAAGCACCAAGGTCTCTACTAGTAGTGCATTTAACAGTCATTGCAATCGGGATGGGATCTGCAATGTACAGTGGGACAGCTGTACAATCAATCAATCAATCAATCAATCCTGAAGTGGTTTGAAGTGTGTGTTGAGCAATTGTGAGCTGCAAAATATCCAGAGAGCATCATAAAAAGAGGGTTTAGGCAGGGCTGCCATTAAGAAACCAGTTGTATCCAGGACCAGCTTACAAAAATACACCATGAATGGAGCAAAAAAAAAAAAAAAAAAAACACAATGATTAGAGCAAAGAATCTGGATCCCTGAAATAGGGAATTTAAAAATAACATGAGTTATTTTTCATTGTATTTCCTTTAATCTGACTGGTTTACTGGTTTAGAGAAAGCCAGTTGAAGGCCTTAACATTGTACTAGTCTCATTAACCTCACAAGGCTTTTTGTTGTTGTTTTTGTTTTGGTTTGTTTTTTTGCCAAACACATTTTATATTTGTATGTATCTGTAAATGTATCTCTTTTTGTTGTTGTTGGATTACAGGAGGTAATACAGAGGCTTAAGAGAACATTTGACCAGATTTACACTCCTGCTGAGGAGCTCGAGATGAGTAGACCAACTCTCACTGCTGTCTTTGTAGGTAGGTTTGTTTGTTTGTAAATAAATATTTGTATTTATTTATTTATTTATTATTCATTTTTATTCACATTTTAAGGTCCAATTCTCACTATCAACACACATTGAACTATGACCTTTGGATTAGGGATGGTAAACACATGGAAAATATAGCACACCCAAGGTGGTGATAATTCAGTGGACCTGTAGACCTGTAATCTGTAAACAGCAGCTTGCTTCATATATTCAGTTCAGCAACAGTTCAAGGGGTGTGCAGCAGCTGTAGTAATTGGACAGCCTACGTTTAAGTTTAAATAACACATTTAAAGAAATGTATTGATTTAAGAGATTGTGAATCAAACCATTGTGAATTAAACCAAGGTTTTCATTGCATTTGTACCTGCTCAAGCATCAAGTATTGAAAGCCCCTCTCAGTTGTTTATAAATAGTGCACATCACAAAATAATAGCTGAAATTACACAAATTACCCCGTTCAACATCAGGGAGGTAGAGGAGGAGGGAAAGAGTTTAACTGAGTTTTACTTAAAGTAGTTTTACTGCTTCTTTGAGTTCTTAGACTCCAGGAATAGTCTTATTTACTCTCTTATTTGCCTGTAGAGAATGTAAAAAATAATAATAATAATAATTATGTTGTCTCGTAATTTGTATTTACATTATATTCTGTATGATCTATGTTCCTAGCATTTCTACTGACTTCCAGTGTGGCAAAGCCAAATGCCAAGGACAAAAAGCCAAAACAAGGTAGCTGCAATAATTATGCTGATAGAAATATGCATGTTTGAGACATTTGCCACTACATTATGTTCTTCTGACATTGCCTCTGCTTTTCCAGTTGTGCCAGCAATAGAATGTGATATGCGGGCTGGGAAGATCAATCTCCCAGAGTTTATTGTTAAGTGTCCAGCTAAATGCAGGGAGACCAAGGAGAAGGTGTATGGGACGGGTGTATTTGCCTCCATATCCAGTATCTGCAATGCTGCCATTCACAAGTGAGCTCAAACATTTTATGCTTTGTGCACCCCAGTGTTCACTGAAACAAATTTGCAAAAATGTGCACCAAGCATAAATTGTTACCCCACATGAATCCAGCTCTTGCACCTGCGGAAGTTCTTAAACTCTCGTAATTGCTGGGGTGCAACAAGCAGCTTTATCAGAGATTTGTCAAAACATTTTATTGGTCAAAGAGAGTGGGAAACCTGTATATGAGGCTATGGATCTACCTCAGATGTCTTTAGAAATCTTTCACAGCCTTCCATGCTCTGTGAGCGTATGATCGTCAGTCATCTGTTTCATGGTTGTTAAGTGTAATCACACCATGCTGAGAGGCTTTAGAGAGTAAGAGAATTTAGATGAAGTGTCAAATTCTGACACTATAAAACATGATAAATGATCAGAGTAACACGGGCGGATCAAAGGGAAATCTGCAGAAAATGTGCACACCTCCTCAACAAATAATGTTGGCTGGGGAGGTTGTGCTAGTTAATCAATTGCTATGGTGTGTCAGTCAGTGCACATGTGGGAAACCTGGGCTGCTGGGTTTCTGGTCTGCATCATTTCCTAGATCTCTTTCTCTCTCTAAGATCCCCTGTTCCTCTAATAATTTGGTCAGAATTGGCCAACATTTCACACAGCAGTATGCAGCCAGTAAAAGGCAGATGGCATGCATTTTCTTTGGATTATTTTCTTATATCATACACCATGCTCAGAAGTGATCAAGCCCTCTTTGCCATTGGATCTGGTCAAAGTTATGTTACATATCTCGGCTTACTTGTTTTCTAGCATTTTTTACTCAGTATTCACTCTAAGCTACTAAAGCTACCCAAATCACTACAGATCTCATAGGTAAATCGTAGGTAAATACTAAATAAATCTCACATGCATGATGTTTTTGCTGTTATTTTGTTGTCAGCGGAGTCATCACTAACTCTGGAGGAAAGGTAATTGTGATGAAGATGGGAGGACAGGCAACCTACAAGGGTAGCTTTGCTAACGGTGTCCGCTCTCTGTCCTTACCCAACTGGAGAGATTCGTTTTCTGTCTCAGGTAGTGTAGACCTTACTCTGAACAAACACTGTTGGAAAACACCTACATGTATTGGCAAACAGAATCCATATAGCATTAAGACACAGTAATTTCATATGAGATGTACTTTAGATGTATACTGAGATGTATATCGGATTTATATTTATGTGTCAGTGGGTAAACCAAAGAAGGGGGTGATCTACCCATCCACTCTGATCTTTGTACCCTCAAGACCCACCGCAGAGAATACAGGTAAGCAGTTTTAGCTAGCTAGTAATGCTCATATAAGTGTTTTTTATGTCATTAAGCCTGTCCTCTACCTCAAACAGAATGCATGGAGCTAGCAATGCCAAGATCATGGGTTCGATTCCCAGGGAATGCACAATAGCTAAAAACAAGTAGTAGGATACAAGGATGAAACCATCTCCCAAATACATAAATGTAAATGTTGCGCTCATAAATTGGGTTTAATGTAGTATGTGAGGCATGGGGTGATACCTATATATTGTGTAATGAAAAAAGAAAAAAAAAGAGTTAAAATAAAAGAACCATTGGTAAATAATGAATGAATATTTGCATTTCCTTAAGTAAATACCATTGCCTTTAAAGCAGCTAAATAATAGTTTATTTATTTATTTACTTATTTTGTAAAATGGTCCATGAAATGCTGAGAAGACAAAGGGATCTAGCTAATATGAGAACTAAATCACTGGCAGTTAGATTCATCCAGTGTAGGTCAAACTTCAATCTTAGATCTTCTAAAAATAAAAAGTGGAAAGCATGTCTAAGGAGGTTTCATCTGTGGATCTATGTTCACAATATTCCAGTTTGTCACTGTCCAGTAGCAGCTCATCATCCATTCATGTTTTCCTAAGCTGATCATAAAGACCCGCCTCACTCCACAGTGTCACCAGCGACGGAGCCGAGCTCCACTGCAGCCCCGCCCACAACCACTCATGTGACCACACCCATCGCCACAGCCCCACCCATTACCACATCAGCCACACCACGGGTCACTGTTCATAAAGTCCGCGAGGCAGGTGAGCCAGTCTTTTATATATCTGATGCCTTAATTAATTAAAAGAATCATAGTTTATAATAGTCAAATCAATGGCATGCTTTTATCCATTTGTTCTTGGGTCAGTTTTTCAGTATCCTAGTGAAATGAGCATCCTGTCTGGACGATATGGATCAGGTTCCCTCTCTATCCATCCTCTTTCCTTTCTCTGTTTCTGAAGCAACCTCTTTCTTTCTGATCTAGGCAGAAGTCACCCGTATTTCAGCTCTGTTGCACGTAAGTCAAGCAGGCATGCTAAAGCCTCCCTCACGTGGCATGTGTGTTCTTTTGTTATTCAGGGCCCTCTGGGTGTGTTTTTAGTGGTTTACAGAACTAAAGCTCTCTTGCAGTTTTCCTTTGGTTCTTTGTTTGTGTTTTGGGGTGTACTGTAGATGGTGTTGGCCTGTGAATCCCTTGTTTTAGTCTAATCCTCTTTAAAGTCAGCATTTTACTTCCACACTATGATGTATTTTTAAGTGACAAAGATATTCAATGAAAATAAAATTGTATGGTGACAATTGTAAAGTGGTTGGATTACCATATTTTGACGACGGTTTAAGAATTTTTTTCTTTTTTAGAATAGCATTCACTGATGAGACCTGCATAGTAAGACCAGGATTTTATGTTGACTTTAAGGTTGCTGTTACAGCTGAAAAAGAAATAGATTATATCTAGTGCTTCAGTATTTGTTTTTTCTAAATACCGCATGTAGGACAGTCACAGAGCACCAAAGGAAAAGGTCCTACACAAGGTATGTTCTACTTTGACACTGTCTGTAGTTCCTATGTCAGTAACACAAGCCCTAAACTCTAACCATAACATCTGTCTAAAGCATTTAGAGGCAGCTCCGTCTATGCCAATAGGTTTTCATCTCGCACAAACACAGGTAAACCACAATCCAATTACTCTGACTGTGTGTCCTGTCTTGTGATGCTTGCCTGTTGTGTTTAAGGTTTGTTGTACTCTAGTACTTTTTAAAAGTGAACAGGTATATTGTTTAAGGTTTTGCTGGTGATTTTTTTGTGTCCTCCTGAGCTAGATTAGTGGTGTTGACCTCACTTTCTGTTTTCCTCCATTATACCTATCTATTCTTCTCTTGTATGTGTTTGTTTCTTCAGTCCAAATATAAAACTGTTTCAAAATCTGTATATGTCACACTTCCTTCTGCCAGCTGGTGGCGCTATGACTGTGAACCACAATATCCACATTCATCTAAATCAGACATTTTCATTACCCTGTGATTACTTACCTGACTCCTTACTAGAAACTCTTACCTGTGGTAGTCCTGTCTTTTGTCTTCGTCTGTCTTCATGGTTACCTGTTGCACTATCCTGCACCTGCAAGATAGAAAGACTATTACCATCTAAGCTAAGTTCTCTGAACTCATTAGCCCCTTTCACACTGCACGTTGGTCTCGGAAAACTGCAGGAGTGCCTTCTGTGTGAACGCAAACAGAAGTTAGTAACATTGCCGAGTTCAGTCCCAGAAGGCACTCTGTGTGGACAAAAGCTGGAACCAATGCTGTAACAGATGTGTCGTAGTGATGACGTAGTTGTTGTGCGACTCTTTCAGCGGGTGTTTTCAATAATACAACCCTGCAGTGCCAGAGGGGCTAGTCGGTGTTTTAAACACATATAGTGATGTTTGCGTAAAAAATAAAATACAAAAACAGAAATGTGCACAAACAGGACTGAAGCAGAGACCATGGAGCTCCTCAGTATCCGCGCTGAAGCTGAGATTGTTCGCCAGCTCAGTGGAACGGGACATGATGCAGATGTGTATGAGCCAATTAAAAACAAAATGCAACATGCATGAGTCGTGGAAACGGAGTTGTAGCTTTTAACATCCGATGGTGCCTACGTGCTCTAAGTCTCGCTGCTTTATATTGTTTCCTACTCTCAGCCAATTTTGCTTCCAGCATACACGTTACTCTCCGAAAAGAAGTCAATATATCGATGTAGTAATATGAGCATTACACATATTATACATAAAAAAAGTCTCTAGTAGCTGATCAGCTGCCATGTTTATAAAGCAATGAAAACACTTTCAGTTTGCATCACATAATTTTCGATAAGAAACAAACAAATTCCAACTATCACGTGTCATTAGGGGACCTTTACGGATTGTGTGTGAACGCACGCACAGATTCCAGGAAATCACTGGCAGTGTGAATGAACCAAAATCTAACGATCCGGGAACAATTGCCGGGACACATTACCTGTGTATTTTCCGGAATCTCAGTGTGAAAGGGGCTAGAGACTTACCTGTTGACATCGCTTGATTCACACATTACCTGTTAATCAACCTCTGTTGTGAAATTACATCAGTGTATCCTCAGGATATAATTCCTGTTTTCCACAGTAAATAGTTACAGACAAGGAGCACTTACAACTATCCCCAAAGACAGAACATGCTGTTTTGCATATACGAAAGGCACAGTCCTTAGTATATCACGTTGGTAGGTCAGCTCAGACATTCCAGGGGCCCGTTCTTCATTCGTTGCTTATTACATCCGAGATTAAATGTTACATCCAAGATAATATCATCGCACTAATCAGGATCTGGCTAATTCGGTTCTTCGAACGCACCTGTTGTTGATGATTAGTATGACTGGATTGAGTTATCTGAGATAACTGCGCATTCATGGGTTGGTTTAAAAGGGGTTATGTATTGATACTCCAAACCACGATCAGCAATGCAGGTATTGGCTGGCGGCAAGACGTCAATTTAATGACATCATATAAATAAAAAAGACACCCGATGAAAAACGAGACAATTTTTTGGACTTTTATAAGGAAACAGCCAAGCGAACGAAACTACGTAAATGTTATAATAGATCAATTAAATGTGCACTGTTTTTATTTTTTTATTTTTATTTTTTTACATGATTCCCAATTATTTATATTCACGACTTCTAATATTTGTACATGCTTCACATTTTTATTTCAATGTAGTAATTAGCAGTTCATTTAATTTAATATTTGAACAGATTTGTTACGTGACAGCATTAATGAAAGTTTCTTAAGGGTCAAGATCATGTTATCTGCATCTCCTGGCTCCATCAAGCCACTCCCATAATATCTGTCACCACTCAAATTAATGCACGACTCTATATTATCTGTATAGCAGGTGTGTAAGACTCTAATACAATTATGAAGTAATAATTTTATGACAAATAAATCTTTCAGTGAGTAAAACTGGCTGTGTTAATAGCATTTAAAACTACACAACATTATTATATTATCTTTAATTTACTTTTTAAATCATTATTTTGAATTATTGTCCCTGGATTAGTAGGGTACTCTTGTAATAAATTAGCGGTGGTAGTGGACAGGTTTTAAGTATCGATTCCACTAAAAATGATGCAATCTAATCCTGTTTACATGAAACAAGCCGGCTCCCGAGCAGGTTTTAGCTTACGGACTTGTTGCTATGACAGCTGGATGAGCTTCTAAGAACCAAACAATCCAAGACCATGTCAAATCGTCAACAATCAAATCCAGCCAGGGCCGCTGCTGGTCAAATGGGTGCCCTAAGCAGGATTGTATTGTTGTGCCCCCCTCCCTCAAAACAACAACAAAACACCTACTTTAGGGGTCAAAATAGAACTTTAATAAAATATAAAAGTAAATAAATAAATTGTATTATTTACAAATGACAACTCTAGACAGTTACCTATGGCTATAATTTATACAGTTGTCTGATTGATTTTATAATCTCAAGCCTTCAGAAATCATGCAGTTTTACTATTAAAACATGGTTAATTTTTGTAAGGGTTGTAATGTCCACATGTTTTTTGTTGAAGAAATTATAGAGGCTGTGTCATCTATATATAGCAAAAAGGTGGCCAAATGAATTAAATGTAGCCTACAAGGATTTGATTGTCCTGTAAGTGTAGCAGCAGCAAGTCTTTGGCTTCCTTTGCAGGCATTTTTAATAACATGTAATGTACATAAAGTGTTTGTTTTGTGTTACATTATGTTTTTTAACAGTGTTATTGAATGAAACCATATAATTATTAATTATCATTATTGCCTCATTGTTTTTATATAATGCATTTTAAGTCATTTAAAAGGCTATTGTTGGCTTAGGTGTGTTTTTATAACGACAAAAAAATAAAATAAAAATCATCTTAATACTTCTTTGTAAATTATTATTTGAAGTAGGCTAACAAAACCATGGTTATTTTGCGGCTACCATGGCTTCAAGAACCATGATTTTTGGTTTTATTCATGTTAAAACAATGGCAAATTTTCGTAAGGGAACATGGAAACTCAGAGAGAATATTAGATTCGATGTTGATGGTGAAATTATTACCGACATTAAAACGCGTTATTAACGTCAACAGCCAGAAAAAATTTCACAGGATTATGAATGTACCTGAAAGCATGGCTCCATTGTTAGGAGTGAATAATTTGATCAGTTAGCCTATTTACTATTTATATAGTTTTTATTAATAACCATTGCTATATAGCTGATAACTTTGTCTAGTGCAAAATTTAACTACTACACTGAATGAAATAGCATAGACTTCTTCATGGCTAGTGTTTGCATATTTCATTTCATTCTGTAACCTACTTGTTCTACAGATCTGTGCACTAGTGTTAAATGCTACTGTTTTTGACACCGGTGATAACGTTTCTGACAGATAATATCAAGTTATTTATGTATTTATTTTTATTTTTTTGTTTCCCTTACCGAATGTTGTATCCATGGGCCTTTTTGATACTGTCAGTTTAAGTGCCAGCGATGCAGTATTGCCAGATATTTCTATTAAAACAAACAAAGACCGAAAAATAAATAAAAATAAACCAAGATTATATCAAATCTTTTGCAAATAAGATAACATAAAATTATCGCTGACCCTAAACTTCCCACTTTATTAACTTTCTAAAGTGTCAAATTACAAGGAAAACACAAGTTCAAAATGGTTAAAATAGCTGGATCTGGCAACACGGAGGCTGCGCCCGCATCCTCACTCACAGCTCTCTCCCTCGTTCACTCCACCAGCATCTTGCAGTGAACTTTTTATACCACGGATGCTAAACATTCTTGCAAACTGTCTAAACTGAATTATACATGTCATGCAGACATTCATATGAAGAGTTTAACAGCAAATTAGTCATTCAGAGAACAAGTTTTATTTTTGAACAAAAAACATACTCAAACAATACACGCGATCCGTTACAATCTTTCCATAGGCATAGTAATCCATCAATTATGATCATTACTTTCAGCCGCAAACATGAGGTGCGAGCGGCTGCGAGTGGCTGCGAGTGCAGATGCAGGAATGGCGCTTGGCCTGTTGGCGACCCTTTTATTTTTTTGAGAAACTGGGATGGTGCCCCCCGCCGGGAGTTGGTGCCTTACGCAAACTGCATACTCTGCGTATAGGGAGCGGCGGTACTGAATCCAGCTAACTGAGTTAGCGATGTATGAAGAACGGGCCCCATGTGGCTTGTCTTGAATGTGTTTGCATTTTGACAGCAGGTGTGCACAGGCCAGAGACGGGTACCCCGATCCGAAGACAGCCGCATGTTTCCTCCGCTTCAGGTTTGCATGACTCATTCATTTAGTTCAGACATCATTCTGTAGCAGCTGCAATGCAGGCGTGAGCTTTTGCTTTCTTCTCTCTTGGATATTTTTACATCTGTTTAACATTGTTAAGCAGTTTTCAGTCGGGTACAGCCGCAGTCTGAAAGGAAGCAGCACACGGCCCAGTCTAATCCCAGTGAGTAACTGCAGATATCTTTGCATGTGTCAAACAGCAGAAGTGAAAGTCCAATGTTCTTTTTGATTAGAGGGATCAGGTAAAGCTTTCTCTGAAATAAGCACCATTAGACATTGCAAGGCTCTCTAGTAAACATGCCCAAATCATACTTGACAGTAAATAAATATCGAGTACATCTTGGTTATATTTACTTACAGCTTTACCAGCTTACTAGAGTGACATCAGGTACGTAAAAGGTTAGTAATAAATTAGATATTAAGTGTAAGGTAACTTAGATGAATGACTACACCATGCACTAGCATATTGTCATTTGGCATGAACAAGGCTCTTATGCTCCTCACAGATTCTTGAAACTCATCTCAGACACAAAATAGCCAGTGCTTTTATACAACAGTTCAATAAACAGGTTGTTTAAATAATTTTTTAGACACAATATTGCCACTAACTTTGTCTAATTATGCTCCAATGCCAATTAAAGCAATACTGTCAAACAAAGTCAAAGCTGAATCGACAGTTGTGTCTCTGAGCAACACACAGTTGTGGTGTTTATTTCTGAATAATTCCGTGTTTTTGAACACATTAGTTAAGTGAATGATTCAATGACTCACTTACCTGCAGAAATAATCACTGTAAAATTCCCTGACTGATGCACTAACTGACAGTAAGTAGAGTGATACAAACAGTGAAAAGTCCCAGTGCTGCAGGCCTAAATAGCAGTACTTTTGGAATTGTGTTAAACCAGTCTAATTTGTTCTGAACACATATATCAGTTCCATATTTTATCACTTTTAAAACCTTCAGTCTTCAGACCATACCTCAACATTTTGTGTGTGTGTGTGTGCATGTTACATTTATTTTAATTACATGAAATTAGCAGCTAGCAAAATCAGAAAAAAATATAAAATGGCTACTCCCATTAATGCTTGTGTGATACATTAAGTGATTATTCTATCAAAACTGTCTGACTGGAGTTGACCTGACAGAACACACTGTTTTTCTTGAATCTGAGAGTGAATGATATTGTCACGGGCTGTCCAGTATGAAGCGCCACGACGAAGGAGTAGAGTCCAAGAAAGTAATTTTAATAAATCCACAGGGAGAACAGAACAACCACATAGATAAGAAACAATATCAGACCCTGAACTGAGGAAGACACAGGATTTAATGAGGAAGGTAGTCAGGAAGAACTGAAACAGGTGCGGAGCAATTGGTATCTAAGGAAGCAAACTACAAGAGGGGGCTGACTGACAGAGACGGAGCCCAGGATGGAGATGGAGAGCCACAGAGCCGTGGGTGACAATGAGGTTCTAGAGGGCCAAGGTGGAGCAGACGGCTCAGGCGAACCAAGGCCGAGGCGGGGATCCAGAAGACCACAGTGGAGCCGGAGTGACCGAGGACAAAGGTGGAGCCGGAGGGAAGGAGAAGCCAGATGGAGACAGATGGATGGATGGACGAGGTGAAGCCGGAGGAGTGGAATGGACAGAGGTGGAGTCCGAGACTCCACAGGGTAGAGACAGGGTATCCTCACACCTAGGCAGACCCCCAGACAGCGATGACCCACGATAACCATAACAGCCGGATAGTGCTGGCTGAGGGTGAGCTGAGGGACTGGAGACAGGGCTGAGGAACTGGCTGGTTTTAGGAGAGGAGGAGAGAGAGGGAGTCTGGGAGGAAACAGGCGAAAAGTAGCTGGGCAGAATCATCTGAGACGTAGGAGATTCAGGGCTGGGCGGAACCAGCAGAGACTCAGGAGAATCCACATTAAAAATGTCTGTTAGTTCCTCGTAATATCCTCAGTGGCAGGAATGTGGGCAGGGCTTCCCTCCAAGTCATCAATCTCCACTAGTACACAGACGGCAATACACGGTGTTGCAAGCTCACACACCTGGTCAGACTGTACTGAGGCTCAGGCTCCTGGGCGATGATCAGCTCTGTCGCAAACATAGGCGCAAGCTCGTTGATCGAGGTGGGTGCGGGCTCTCCATCTGCGGTGGGCTCAGACGAACGCTCCGTGAAGAAGGATGGTGACGGCTGGCTTCGCTCTGGATCAGGAGTGGGGGAAATTCTCCCTGGGACCGTCCACTGGCAGGTGTGCCTTACACCCCTTGTTCAAACTGGTGTAATAAAAAAGCGCAAAGTGAGTGGTCAGTGAAGTGAGTAAGGCACGCCAGATCCTAAAAGTCTGTAGTGTAGTCCTCCAGCGAACAGTCCATCTGCTCCAGGCAGAGAAGTTGGACGGCTGGTAAATCCATTTCGACGGGGGGAGAAGAGAAACACAAAAAACAAAAGGGTCAGCTATTCTGTCACGGCTATTCAGTAAAAATTGCACAACGAAGGAGTCCAAGAAAGTCATTTTAATAAATCCACTGGGAGAAAAGAACAACCACACAGGTACAAAACTAACTGAGGAAGACATAGGGTTTAAATACATGGGGAAGGTAATTGCAAAGACTTGAAACAGGTGTGGAGCAACTGGTAACTAAGGAAACAAAACTATGGAGAGAAAACTATGAAAAAGGGAAACAGAACTAAATATACACGTGACAGATATATTGAATGACAGACACATAAAAAGCATGGGAACATGGAAGAATCAATGGAATTGACCAAAATATAAACCTAAACATGATTAATAGATTAATATAAAATATTTCCTTGCTATATATACATTACTTTGTTCTAAAGTCTGAGTTCTAAAAGTCCATTTGATGTAAAGTATCGTGAATAGTTTCTCAATCTCCCTATGTAGCATTTGCAAGAAGAGATTGGCCACACCCCGCATTCTCACGACCTGATGGGTCCTCTGGCACCAGAAGACCAACAGGTATCATAATCATTATGCAGGTCTCATCATCCAGTTCAATAACATAACCTCTCATAAGTGAGCAATAAAGAAGACATAAACATAGACTAAATATTCTTTTAATTTTTTACAATTATTTAATTTTAATTATTCTTTTCCAAGTGTCCATAAACCCATAATAATTAATGTTAATCATAATCTAAATTGAGATACCCTTACTTTCTGTGTTCAGATAGTAGCTACTCTGTGCCAAACACAAGCTATAAATGGAACAGAATGAGTACTGGTGATCCCACAGGTAAGAGTCTCATGTACTGTTGTTATATGTCCACCGTAGTACCAGAGGAGAATAAAAACAAACCCATAAATCTGACAATAAATTACAGTAAATTATGGCTTCATAATATGCATAGCACATGTCTGTTTTTGATATCACCAGAGCAACATATCAATGTACACAGGTCCCTACAATATCTGCTACTCATTTTCACACTGTGTTTATACCTTTATGAGGTTTAAATAGGCCATCCCACTAGCTTTCAAGTTATTTTAAAAGTCCATGCCAATGTGCAACCCATATGATATCAAAACCATTCAGTGCACCATGTGTTTCTGCTGTAGCTAGAGCTTTATGACTAACTTCTTCATCCATGTCAGAGAATAGGTGGCAAGCTACAGGTTTTGTACTCTTCTTTACAGCCTTTGATTGTTTAGGGTTTTTATTTATTTTATTTTTTTTTATTTGCTGAGACATATACGCAGAGACATTATGGGTATATTTTCCATAATGCACTATGCTGATCTAACTGTTGCTGCAAATGCTGCCTCTATTCTGCAGTTCTTGACCCAAGGCCTGATAACACAGAGTATGAGCAGTATGGACAGTATCGTAAGTATTTTCATTTCATTTTGGAATAATTCATTTATGGGGCATTCCAAAAAGAGTATCTGTACTCTATTTAGTGCATGCTATAATACAAATCATGCCTGGATTAATGAGAAAATTAACAGCATTTGGCATGCCCCCATCTTTACTGTATATTTTTCAAAACATCAGGCCTTATGGCCGTGAAATCGTAGTTGTGGGCACACCTCCAGTGAGTATGTTACTGGATGTGTAAATGTTGTGAGGAGGGGTCAGCATTACTGTGAGTCACTGTGTCTTTGTGAAACTGGAGACCTGATTTGTGTGTACATGATTTCTGTTTTCAGCTCCTGAGCCAGAAGACCACAAGCCTCTATCTGAGACAGGCCACACCAAAGGTGTGCCAAAGGCTGAGACAACTAACCTACAAACACAATTTAAGAATAAATACAACATAAATATAATCATACATCAATGCATCTTTTTTGCAGCATAGGTTCATTTGAAAAATGTTCCTCTATGTACACTTTGCAAAACTCCAAAACATACCTATAAATACACTTCACTGCATTTTCCAGTTGAAATCAACACTATTGGTAGTAAAACACCAACACTTTTCTACTGCTTCTTCTTCGCCCGTGTTTGATTCAGAGATTTAGTACTCTTTCAGAAAATGTGTAATAGCACCTCCTACCATAAAACGGTAAAAACACGGAAGCCAGAAAATTATTTTCACGTGGTTCCTTGCACAATACTATGTTATGACCTCAACACACTTTTACCATGAAAATTGCATGTTATCTTTTATTTAGTACTGTCTTGAACAAGCTATTTCACATAACAGAAGTTTATATATACTCCACAAGACAAAATAATAACTGAGTTTATAAAAATGACCCCTTTCAAAAGTTTACATACCCTTAAATCTTAATATTGTGTCATTTCCTGGACAATTTTTTGTTTTGTAATAATTGTTCATAAGTCCCTTGTTTGTCCTGAACAGTTAAACTACCCGATGTTCTTCAGAAAAATCCTCCAGCTTCTGCACATTCTTTGGTTTTCCAGCATCTTCTGCATATTTGAACCCTTTCCAACCATTACTGTATGATTTTGAGATCCATCTTGTCAAACTGAGGACAGTTGAGGGACACGTTCATAACTATTACAAAAGGTCAAATCATTTACTGATGCTCAAGAAGAAAACACGATACATTAAGAGCGGTGTACTTTTTTTTCTAACTTTTTGAATTGGATGATCAGGGTAAATTGTCCTTATTTTGTCTTCTGGGAAACTTATGTATTTATGTAGCTTCTGAGGTGCAGTACTAAATGAAAAAAAAAAAGAAAAAAAAAGACATTTAATCAAAATAAGAAAAATGTACACATCATAATCCTGCTTTATTACATATTTATTACATGGTTTGCAATCAAAAGTGACTTGATCAGCAAAATCCAGTACCAGGGTCTTATAACCATTCCCCCATTAAAGCACTTTTTTCAGTTATATAAGCAAATTATTTTAAATAGTTCTTTAAAGTAATATAGATAAGGTACAGTATTTTCCTGACATCCTCTCATCTCCCAGGTTTCAGCACACGAGGGCACGACTGAACAGTCCTTCATGCTCCTTCAAAACTATTCCTTTCATGGCTCTCATTTTATTCTCATCTTGTCTTTGTAGATTGCAAAGTTGATATTGCATTTCTCATGGATGGCAGCTGGAGCATTGGGAAACGCCGTTTTAAGATTCAGAAAGACTTCCTTGTGGATGTTTCTCAGGTCATCAATGTGGGTGTAGCTGGACCCATGATGGGCATCATTCAATACGGGTAATCATGTGTCCCAGTGCCAGAAAATACTTGAAGTATTAATAAGAACAAGTGAGGGACAGTCACATAAAACCAACATTATAGATTTGGTAGATATTCATATGTAATATTTGGTTTTAGCAAACATACATTTTCACTCATTTGGATATCCACTGAAACATAGAGCATCAATATACTGACAGTGTCTAAAATAAAAACACATTTACACAAGAACATCACGTGTATGTATGAATCCTTCGGTGGTCGCACAATATTGAATTTAAGGAACTTACTGCATGATTTAATTTAGATATATTATTCAATGAACTCAATCATCTATAGTGGCACATTTGCACATCTCTAAATTAAGCTCCATGTTTTAATTACATTCATATTATGCATTTTAGTTTGTGCACGATGTACCAAAACATACATGTACTGTACACATGTAGGTCATCCTCATATAATATGTCAACATTTCATTTCTGATGCAGGGATGATCCAGTCACAGAATTCAGTCTAAAACAGTTCTCCAGCTCCAAGGACCTGAAGCCGGCCATCAGTAAAATAGTCCAGAAGGGCGGTCTGTCCAATGTAGGTGAGTGAATAACCCTGGACCATACCCTAAAGGCCAAAGAGAAGAAGTCATCACATGGTGTCACTGAATTACACCCTGTTTGCACATCTCAGTTCCAAATTAGATCTAAATCTGAGCTGGGAACTGTGGCTAAATTACAGGGCTGGTGCCACTCTGTGGTGTTTTTGTCTAAGCTGACCAAATGCCTGAGGTTTATCCAACCTAGAGATTACTTTTCACATTGGTTCTATGGTTTGTGTTATAGATAGTGTCTCACTTTAATATAACAGTAGAATCCTGTAAAACAGCAGCTGCCCTCTCTAGCAGAGCTATAAAGTCAAAGATAGCCTGAGGACACAACATTATCTGCTTTGATGAATCTGGTTGGATGATGTTTAATCAGTACCATAGCCCTTCATCTTCTGTATATGATTTACACAAACCTGCTTGTTTGGACTCTGAAATCCCTGAGGGCTGGAGTGACCCAAAAACTATGTGGGCACTAAAGTCATGCACAATATCTGACTTGATACATTCACTAAAAATAACCAAAACAGTGGCTGATTAAAATACATTTAGCAGAAATTATAGTGAAAAGTGAATGTTAGTAGAGAGAAAATATGCTGCTGCATTTGAAACACAGAGATACAGACACTTGGTCTAAAAGCTGGAAGATACTATGTGACTTTTTAGAACACTAGACATCATACGTTTGCTGGCTTTTGTAAATGTTTAGAGAGGAAAAACGCGAACATCATACACTAAACAATCTTTATCCATCATATACTACATAGTTTTACCTGTAAACAGGCAACTTTGACTGACCAAACTCTGCAGACTGACTCAAAATTTCACAAACCAGCATTGACTCAACCAGACTGTAAAATGGGGCAAAAATTTAGGCAATTTTTTTTATTTAGTTTTAACAACCTTAAAGCAGCAACATTCAGAAGGATTTAGGTGTGCCTTGCATTCCTCTGTACTTTTTTGGGTCCATTTCATGTGGCATTTCTATAACTACGGACATTTTAACAATCATTTAAAAGTGGTGAAAACAAAGAGTAAGAGACGTTTTGCATTTTTAATAACTGCTGCATTGATAGTTTTCAGCAGCGGCATGCTGCACTTTTGCCTTCTGGAAGCATTTAAGGAAATCACTTCAGGGCAGAGACTGGACCCGAAACAGTGCTGCAATTGAAACAGCAGAGAGTGTTTACTGGGAGGAAGGCTGATGGAACTGTAGCTGTTTTGTTCTGATTCTGGCTCTGTGGTCCTTTGGGAAGGCCCTCTCCTACATCAACAAGAATTTCTTCAGTGATGCTAATGGGAACAGAGGTGGGGCGCCCAACGTGGCTGTGGTCCTGGTGGACGGCTGGCCCACTGACAAACTGGAGGAGGCCTCGCGTCTGGCCAGAGAGTCAGGTATCAACATCTTCTTTGTCACCATCGAGGGCCCAGATGAGAATGAAAAACAGAACGTGGTGGAGACCAACTTCGTTGAAAAGGTATCAATATTGATTTAAGGTTGGGTGTACAGTTTTGCACATATGGAATTTCATGGCAAATGAAAGCAATTTGGGGACACAGAGGGAACTTTATTTCTTGTTTTGGTCTGTAGGCAGTGTGCAGGACCAATGGCTTCTTCTCGCTCCCTATCACAAGCTGGTTCGCCTTGCGCAAAGAAGTGCAGTCTCTGGTGAAGCGCGTGTGTGACACAGACCACCTGGTGTGCAGTAAGACCTGCCTTAACGCCAACGACATTGCCTTCGTCATCGACGGCTCCAGCAGCGTGGGAACCGGAAACTTCCGCACCGTGCTCCAGTTTGTTGCAAACGTGACACAGGAATTTGAGATCTCGGACACGGATACGCGCGTAGGAATCATACAGTACACATATGAGCAGAGGCTTGAGTTTGCTTTTGGTCAGCACAACAACAAAGCTGATCTGCTGAACGCCATCAAGCGTATAAACTACTGGAGCGGAGGTACCAGCACGGGAGCTGCCATCACGTATGCTGCAGATCAACTCTTCAGCAAATCCAAACCCAACAAGCGCAAGATCATGATTGTCATCACAGATGGACGCTCCTACGATGACGTGCGGGCCCCGGCGCTGGCGGTACATCATAAAGGTGAGTGCGGCGGAATGCAGTAGGTCCCTAGGTCAGCACCTGTGGTCCTTTCTGGAACAGTCAGTGACTGCTCTATAGGAATGCTGTTCCGGGATGTAGATCCAGAAACATGAGTAAATCACATTAAATGGCAGAATACACCGCAGCTAGAAATTCTGAGCCCTAATTAAATTTTGCTGAATGATAAAAGTACCTCTTTTAGAGGATGTATTTACGGTGTCTGTAGCGTCTACAGATGTGATGGAAGTTGATTTCCAGACCAGCGCTGCCTACATTTTTAAAATATTGTACTCTCCCATATCTCATGCACCAGGTGTGATTGCGTACTCCATTGGTATAGCCTGGGCCGCACAGGATGAGCTGGAATACATCGCCACCGACCCCGACAGAGAGCACTCTTTCTTTGTGGATGAGTTTGACAACCTCTACAAGTATGTACCAAAGATTATTCACAACATCTGCAATGAGTTCAACTCCCAACCACGTAACTGAACCAGGCCTACAGATGAAAACTGTGGAATATCACCAAAAATCCAAGGAGTAAGTGCATTACCACACAGTTAGAAATACAGTGTTACAAATTTAGCATACTGTAGTTAGAAGCCTTACTTTCTGGATGAAAAGCTCAGAGGAGGCCAGTATGTTTCCAGATGCGATTTTTTTTTTTTTTTTTGCAATTTAAACAAAATACAGTGTGGAAACGGTAAAGAAGGCAGCGGATGTGTGTTCGGGGATATTGGATTAACATGTGATGGACAATAATACACAATAATAGAGAAAAATGTGCATGTACATATATATATATATATATATATATATATATATATATATATATATATATATATATATATATATATATATATATATATATATATATAAAGATGAAGATGTCAAACAAAATTTAGCATTTGTTCAGGAGACGTGTACATCAAGCTAGGATTGTTAATGCATGCTAAAACAGACTGGTGTTACTAATTTACAAGATATTTTTCAAGGCACAGAGGTGACCAGTAGTGGAGTATTATGAGCGTTTTGACAATACGCTACAGAAAATACAAGTACATTTAAAAAAGAATGGCAGTATTCCAGAAGCTCCTGTTGTGTGGTTTTATGACTCATTCTAACAGGATTGTTTCTTTTTTTCTTGTCAATTTAAATTCATATCATGTAATTTTTGTATTTGTATATGTATATAAAAAATTTCTTGTATTTTTGTCAACTGATCAAATATTTTAATGCAGTTTTTAATAAAATTATTATTGAAAACCAGCAAATTCACTGTTTTGGATTGAGATGTAGACTATCTGGAGGAGAATATCTTTTATCTTTCAACTTAATCTATTTATATACTTATATTTTACATTCCAGGCACATAAGCAAATTTATATGCTGTTATTAAAAAAAATTACAATAAAATAATCAAAACAGTAATGAGTGCTAGTGCCATAATAAGTCCCTTAAATAAGCCATGCTATTGAGAATAAAACAGAGCACTGGTCAGACAAGACATCTGAGAACAAGACAGTCCTCTTGTGGCTTGATGGTGAACTGCTCTTACTGCTCTGATCAGACTCTTAGGGCTGGATATACTTTATGCATGTGCATTCTAGGCACATGGTTATGCTTCTGGGTCCGCAGTGGACAAGTATTATTCATGTAGTAGCATTAGATATTTGCTTTTGCTGAAACATCAAGTTCACAACTGCTGAGAAACAATCTGCCTGATAGTCCACATAATTTAATGAAGCATTTTATACAAAGCAGCAAAATGCAATCAAATCAATGGTGATTTTAGATTAATCTGCCCAAACATTCAAAAGAGAAACATTATTGATTCCACATAATTTGGCTGACAGATACACAAGCACTATTTCAAAGATGAAAAAAAAAAGTGGAAAAGGTTTACTCAGGGTATCAGAGGATTTTTAAAATTGGCCTGTTTAAAGGGCTAATAAAAACATAAAATGTGTTGTGATGGTGAAAATAAATAAATCTGAAGCTCATTAGAAGAGGACAATTAGTATAATGCATTAATTGTCCACATATAGCAGTTTAAAGCTGGGTAATAGAATATTTTACATCTGACCACAATATGAACGATCAGGCAGTTTGGACTTGATATATACACTCTTTAAAGCTGTTTAGGAGGCCTATTACCACAACTAACATAAATGCAGGGTGGCAAGTTAGAAATATAATTTATTGATTTAATTAAACCTTTTACAAACATTGCTGATTTCTTTTAATTACATAATAATGGTGATCATCACATTGTAACTTAATTAAATTGTATCAATAACTTTGAAAACTGGACAGTGGATTTCTAGTTCCCAGCATGCTTTGCGTAGGACTGGATAAGGATAGTAAATGAGTTGAATCAGGACAATGATTGTGCTAATGGCAGTGCCATGCAATATATTAGTTATGAGGTGGATAGTGTTAGCAAATTTATAGTTGTTATAGTATGTGAAAAATATGGAGATTTCTGAATTACAACATCTTATAAATGATACTAAAGAATGTTTTATAAAATGTTAAAACTCACTGTATTATGGCTCTTCAGTACACTTACACTAAATCTACCTCTTAAAGAAACCTGTCCCTGAACCTATCCATCACAGAGAATATATTCTTGATTTCAAACCGGAGGACCATGTCACATGAATTGACAAATGAAGAGTGACGTGATATTATTTACATGTCTACGATAGTGCACTGCAGATTTATGGTCAAACGAAATCTGAACCGCAAACTATCTTTACTGCGGTATGAAACATGCACTGTCAGTTTAATTAAACATTACCAGAGTGTTATGTGAGGGTTACAAATCTATTAATTAAAAAATATTGGTGGCCTGGATGAGTGTGCATTATATGCTCCACACCCATAATAGTCAGCAATAAATGCAGTTATAAATATAAAAAATTGTTACATATGGTATTTAAAGACTGATCAATTTAAAAGAAAAAAAAATGTTCTGGTCAACCCTTGAAAATTAATGAAAATTAACCTTATATATATATATATATATATATATATATATATATATATATAGTAAAAGTGTAGTAACCGTGGTTTGTTGGCGTATGTCAGACTCTGTTCCATGTTTTGTATGTTTTGCTCCTCATGTGCTCTGTGACCCAGCTTCTGTCTCCCTGCATTGGTTTCCTTCCAGGTGTTCCCCGTTTGTTTGGATTGATCCCAGGTGTGTTTCGTCTGCCCATTATTCTATTCAGTGTTTAAATAGTGTTGTCTGTTTTAAATTGGTGTCCAGTATTGTTCGTCGATCCCCAGTGTGGTTTCCATGTTCCTTGTGGTTACAGATAAAGATCGTGTTTATGGTAATTCTCCTGTGTGCCCCTCGTTCCTCGTTGACACGTGAAAGCGTATTGATTACTATTGGCAAAACCATGATTTTACCACAGTAACCATGGCTTTTGAATCAAAATTATTAATTTTCTTAAAGTCCTATTAAGCTACAGTAATATATTTTACATTTGAGAATGACATCTCTTCTTTCCTTTGAGATCTATTAAATATTTCTAAAACAATGCTATGGGATTTTTATTTTTTGTAGGAGACTCTTAAATGTTTATTTTTTTCTTTCATCTGCTAAACGCCCATTCAGTCTATTGTCTGTAATGTCTTGTTTGCATGTTTCATTAATGTTCTGTCCCTGTTAAGAATTTACAAAACTACATAACAAACTTTTTATTATGAAATTAATTTTAAAGCAAAATTTTGGATATCTCATTTCATAATTTTTCACTTTAAGAAAATAATTTTAAAGCACATTTACCAAAATTCATCATGAAAAATCTATTTTAGGCTAACTTATTAAACACTTAATTCTCTGTTGCATTTTGTCTTTTTACATGAATGCGCAGGCATCTTTTAAAAAAAAATTCAAAATAACTTCAACAACTGAATAAAGTTAAATATACACAATAAATGAATACACATGGGCTAATAATAGGCTACACATGATCTCCCGAATGCAGCGCTAGCACAATACAAAGCACAAATCAAATAATCGCATCAAATAATGATCTGCTTTACACTCATGCACTCATGTGTAAATACATTTTTCAATGTCTGTATTACCATATAAAATATTTGTGTCTAATACTATTTTATTTATATTTTATTATGGATGTTTTCTTCCAACCACAACAACTTGACATGAAGTGAATAATTTATCATTGCAATTGCAAAGTGTTTTCAAGTAATTTGGTCTGGCCTTCAGATCAGGCATGTGCAGAGGGGGGTGCGGTGGGTGCTTGAGCACCTGCCCCTTTAACCCCTTGATGCCCAAAGTGCCCTTTTGTCAAGGCCTTTTTTTATTTATTTTTTTGTAATGAAAAGCCATTTTGTGAAGGCCTGCCCAATCTAACTATTAGTAAAATGAATGAATAATAATATAGCTGTAAATAAAATTATCCACATGATGATGATCTATAATATTATACTATAATATTTTATAATATTTTCCTAATTACAGTTTTTTGATTGGTTTATAAAGGCTACTACAAACACCTTTTCCCCATTTCTATTACAGAATAAGGCAGGAAATATACAGGTGCATCTCAATAAATTAGAATGTCGTGGAAAACTCGGGTATTAAATAAATTCAATGCACACAGACTGAAGTACTTTAAGTCTTTGGTTCTTTTAATTGTGATTATTTTGGCTCTCATTTAACAAAAACCCACCAATTCACTATCTCAACAAATAAGAATATGGTGACATGCCAATCAGCTAATCAACTCAAAACACCTGCAAAGGTTTTCTGAGCCTTCAGAATGGTCTCTCTCAGTTTGGTTCACTAGGTTACACAATCATGGGGAAGACTGCTGATCTGACAGTTGTCCAGAAGACAATCATTGACAACCTTCACAAGGAGGGTAAGCCACAAACATTCACTGCCAAAGAAGCTGGCTGTTCACAGAGTGCTGTATCCAAGCATGTTAACAGAAAGTTGAGTGGAAGGAAAAAGTGTGGAAGGAAAAGATGCACAACCAACCAAGAGAACCACAGCCTTATGAGGATTGTCAAGCAAAATCAATTCAAGAATTTGAGTGAATTTCTTAAGGAATGGACTGAGGCTGGGTCAAGGCATCAAGAGCCACCACACACAGACGTGTCAAGGAATGTGGCTAAAGTTGTCGTATTCTTCTTGTTAAGCCACTCCTGAGGCGTCTTACCTGGGCTAAGGAGAAGAAGAACTGGACTGTTGCCCAGTGGTCCAAAGTCCTCTTTTCAGATGAGAGAAACCAAGGTCTTTTTTTTTTTAATTATTTCATTTGGAAACCAAGGTCCTAGAGTCTGGAGGAAGGGTGGAGAAGCTCATAGCCCAACTTGCTTGAAGTCCAGTGTTAAGTTTCCACAGTCTGTGATGATTTGGGGTGCAATGTCATCTGCTGGTGTTGGTCCATTGTGTTTTTTTTGCAAACCAAAGTCACTGCACCCGTTTACCAAGAAATTTGGAGCACTTCATCCTTCCTTCTGCTGACCAGCTTTTTGAAGATGCTGATTTCATTTTGCAGCAGGATTTGGCACCTGCCCACACTGCCAAAAGCACCAAAAGTTGGTTAAATGACTATGGTGTTGGTGTGCTTGACTGGCCAGCAAACTCACCAGATCTGAACCCCAGAGAGAATCTATGGGGTATTGTCAAGAGGAAAATGAGAAACAAGAGACCAAACAACGCAGATGAGCTGAAGGCCACTGTCAAAGAAACCTGGGCTTCCTACAACCTCAGCAGTGCCACAAACTGATCACCTCCATGCCACGCCGAATTCAGACAGTAATTAAAGCAAAACAAGCCCCTACCAAGTATTGAGTACATGTACAGTAAATTAACATACTTTCCAGAAGGCCAACAATTCACTAAAAATGTTTTTTTTTTTTTTTTTTTTTTTTTTTTGTAATTGGTTTTATGAAGTATTCTAATTTGTTGAGTGAATTGGTGGGTTTTTGTAAAATATGAGTCAAAATCATCACAATTAAAAGAACCAAAGTCTTAAACTACTTCAGTCTGTGTGCATTGAATTTATTTACACAGTTTCACAATTTGAGTTGAATTACCAAAATAAATGAACTTTTCCATGACATTCTTTGAGATGCACCTGTATATATAAACTTGCCCCTTTTAGACTCGCACTCTATTTATTTACTAACTGCTTGTTTTCTTTAAAAAAAAAAAAAAAAAAAAACTAATGCTAGCTTCTCTAACCTTTTTATATTTTATTTGTTTTACTTTCTTATTATACAATTAACAAAAGTTAAAAAAGGCCTTTAACACTAGCTTGCTCTATTCTTTTTCTATTCTATCTGTTTTCTTTTTATTTATTATATGATTTTAAAATAACATTACTATGTGTACTGTGTTAAGCTAACTGAGACTTGTTATAGCACTTTCATATCATTGCTCTCTTGTTGATTTTGATTGCTTCCTTTGCCCTCATTTGTAAGTTGCTTTGGATAAAAGTGTCTGCTAAATGTCTAAATGTAAATGTAATGTAAATGTAAAACATTTAATATTGAACTTTGTGCATTACATTTATATTCTGGGTTCATCTTCTTGCCTGTACAAAGTCTGCATCATCAATAAAGTGTATACTGAATTTGGCCTTTGAATATCACTGTCTTACTACATTACTACTTAATGCAAACCTCATAAAATAACTAGCGGTCAGTGGAGGAAAGCCCCTCCATGTGGGCATCCCCGTAAGGGTATGACGTCACGTGAAAACTATCAATAGTAGAGAAATATGTGGTTTTGGACACAGCCATTGACTTTAGAGCTGAAATGCAACAGGTTTTGGCCTATGAAAAATATGTCAGTAACACTTTATAATAACTTTCATTATTAAATCATTAACAACCATTACATAATACTTAACAGATCATTAGTTCATTTATATTCAAATGTGAGATAATTTGCTTGTCAAAGTTTACTAATAAACTTATTAAACATTACCTAATGATTAACAGATTAATATTTCATGGAAATTAAAATGCTTACAAATGTCATTAAACTTTCAATTTATATGATTACACACTTCTTGAAAATCCACAAATGATTTTAAAAGATGTTGTACAACCATTAAAAGCTTTTGTTAATGCACAAGACTTTTGCTTCTATAATGTTTGTTAATGGTTTATTAATGAAAATTTTAATTATTGTAAACCATGTGTCAAAATCATTTGAAGATTGTTAAAGAATACATAATCATATGAATTGAAAGTTTAATGATAGTATAATGATAATGAATTTTAATAAAGCATTTCAATTTTACATAAAATGATGATGTTTCATTAGTAAACATTAACAAGCACATTATCTCATATTTCTAGCTATGTGAATATATAATAACTAACTACCTGTTACGCATTATATAATGTTTGTTAGTTATTGAAATGAAAGTAATGAAATTGTAATTGTAATGAAAGTTATAATGAAGTGTTACCAATATATCATCCCTGCAGCACTCTATGGTGTGTTTTATTTCATTTGTTTGTTTATGCGTTTGCAGTGGGAGGAGAATAGGATCAATGGATCCTCTCTGGTCCTGGACACCCAAAGCGCTGCACGTTTAGTTAATTTAACACTCCTGCTGCTGCAGTGTGCTTATATGATGCATACATCAGAACGTCTGTCAGCTGATAGATTCAAATAGTGACTCATGTTTCAAAATCAATCAAATAACATTAAAGAATCTGGAATCTTTTCACAGATCTTACATTTGTGCTTTTAAGGCTTGACAGGTGTAATTACCATCCCTCATTCTTGGGGAAAAAAACGAAATGTATGGGTTTGTATTCGGAGACAATATTATGTTTATAAGATATTGCACTAAACATGGGAAGTATCACACTAAGAGAGGCCTTGGGAGGCATTCAACTGTGGTGCTAGTGATGATAACTGGACTTAGTAAAGCAGAGTGAGATACATCTGGATCCGGTTAGTTTGTCATATGAACCAGCTGTTATCTTTTGGGGGCTCTCAAGAGCTGCTTTCCCATTCCATTCCTTTCTTTCTCCTACCAATCCTCATGTTTCTTTCTTGCCAAAACATTCTGAATCTTTTTATGAAGTTGCCCACTGTTTCTGTTTTCTGAGAATGTGCTTCACAGTTCGGCTCTGCTCTTTCTTTCTCTTAATGAAGTTGCCCATTATTTCTGTTTTCTGAGCATTTGGCACAGAGTTGACCTCTTTTCCCAAACATCCTGTAATGACCGCCCCATATTCTTCTCTCCCACTGTTTTCTTCTCGTGTTTCTCTTTTCTGGGCTGTTGCACAACTGTTGTTTTCATCTTGGTGGTTCTGTCACAGACACAGACAGGTATTTGACAAGCTTTCATACTGATCTGTTTGATTACTTGCTTTTTGATCACAAAATGCCCATGAATTACACAATTGTCACAGTTACAGTTTGCTGAAATGTAGAATGGCTTGGAATTGACTGGAAGACAGAAAAAGAAAAGGCGTTGAGATTGGATACAGTATGCAGTCTTGACAACACAAAATTTCAAACACAACACTGATTACAGACAGATACAGTGTTCTAGTTCTAGTTACCCCACATAAACTCCATCAAATAATTCTCAGAGAAAGTTTACATAACAAATTCACGCATAGGCATATGTATCCCCCCACACATCGCTTTAACACATTACATAGTCACTTTCTGCATAGGCATATGCATCCCCCCACACATCGCTTTAACACACTTATACAGGGAAAATAAAGGTTTCTTATTTGTAGAAAATAAAAAGTAAGAAAAACAAGCATTTGTTTGTGTATTTGCACTCTTGACTCAAAACCTTATAGAGATCAGAGAGGCCTTGTGACAACTTCCGCATGTAATAAAATAGCCAGTTTTCACTAGGTTTCTCTGCCTAACAGTATTAGTCCTTTGGAGTTTCCCTCCTGTTATTAAGATTACATAGGCATTTTTACTGATATTGCATATTGATTATTATTGATTTTATGTTTGCCCATATTTCATATGTCTGGTGTAAGGTTGTGCTGGTGATGATGGGTTTAGGTCTATTCATGTTTGGAATTCCTATGAATACACAATCATATGCACCCACCTCAGCAGAGCAGTTCAGCCCACTCTGGCTTGGGATCTTGGTATGTTGATTTGTGTCAAAATCTCTTTTGGCTATATTTGCATGTTTTGCCTTGAAAGGTCTTTAAGATCTTTAATGACTTCAAAGAGAACTTCTAAGCCACAATCCATAAATAAACACCACTAAACAAATAACTATAACTATAATAGCCTTGATTCAAAAGCTAACACTGAATACCACCAAACAAAACAACTATCCCACTAAGTAAATCACCTCACAAACTAACACTGAATACCAGTAAACTGAACTGCTTTCCTAGTAAGTTAATGATCTCACTCAGCACAGCACATTCTATAGATTGGTGGTTTTCATTCCTGGTCCCTGGGACCTATGGCTATGCACATTCTGTTTCTTTTATCTGACACATTCAAACCTTGTTCAGACTCTCAGTCCAATTAAAGCACTAAGCCCCATGAAGCTGTGGTTTACAGTGAATTTAGAACAGCTAAGGGATGTTGTTCGGCACACTGTCACTGGAAACCACTTCTTCACAGGGCCAATTACCACAATAAAAACAAATAACCAAACAAAAAATATATTTAACTCAAAACAAATTAAACCATAAAAAACATAAACCAACAAATAGTCCCTGACAGTGACAGTAAAAGACAATACGTAGAATGATCCTGTAACATGCCTCATCTGATGGTTACTGCAATTATTATTATTAAGGGTATAGAAAATATACTGTACAGTTGAAAAACCATTACATCTATGGAAAGGAGTGTGTGTGTGTGTGTGTGTGTGTGTGTGTGTGTGGTCCTGGTATTCCCTATGTTATGGGGACCAAATGTCTCCATAAGGGACCTTTTGATCACCCTATTAACAAAACAATAACTAATAATAAGTCACACTTTATTTTAAGGTCCAATCCTTGCTATTAACAAACCATTAACTATGACTTAATAGTTAATAAGGTAGTTGTTAAGTGTAGGTATTGGGTAGGATCAAGTATGTAGACTATGGTCATGCAGAACATGTGCTTTATAAATACTAAATAAACAGCCAATATGTTAATAATAGGCATGCTAATAAGCAACTAGTTTATAGTGAGAACTGTTCCCTATACTAAAGTGTTACTGAATTATCTTTCTAAAAATGCCTGTATTTTTGTGTGAAGGGAAGGTTTAGGGATAAGGTTAAGGTAAGGGGATAGAAAATACAGTTTGTACAATTTTAAAACCATTACATCTGTGAAATGTCCCCATAAAGTGTGTGTATATGTGTGTTATAATAAGTATTTAGCAGTAGTTGAATACTAAATGTCTTGCCTCTTTTGCAGTTCTTTATCTGTGGCCTTCTTTATATACTGTCTGAACGCAACCTCTCTAAAAAGATAAGTGTCTGTTTAGCCACTCACTGTTTGTGAGATACTCATGCATAATTCTGAGAATTATTTTGCTTTTATATCCGTGTCTCCAGATCAAACTTCTCAAACTACAAAATATTCTGGTTTGATTGCTGACAGATCACAGCCAGCCTCGCTCTGAGTATCATCTCAATCACTGGAGTGCTGTCTGCTTTGGTGGAATTCTCCAGAGCAATTGTTGGAATCTATCACATATATAGGGATCAAATGAATGAGAATCAGACCGAGGAGGAGGAACTTTATGCCAGACAACATTATGTGAGGGTTTTTATTATAATTATTAAATGAAAAACATGCTTATGAGGGATATAAATTAAGATATGAGGGTGATAGAAGAATAGAAGCATTTTCAACCAATGAGAGATTATACATAAGCAGATGTCCATCAGAGACATGGAGCTGGTGTTCTGCTGTCACAGCTTGAAGGGAGGCCTTCTGCTTGTAACCCTGATGTTCTTCACCAGGGCCATGCTGCGATCCAGAAGGACTCAGGTAATCTCACGTCACACAGCCTTGCTCCAGTGAAACCACCAAAGGCTCTTGGTTGCCGAGGCGGTGCCCGAGGCGGTCCTCGATGCCGAGGCGGTGCCCGAGGCGGTCCCCCCCGATGCCGAGGCGGTGCCCGAGGCGGTGCCCGATGCCGAGGCGGTCCCCGATGCCGAGGCGGTGTGAGGCGGTCCCCGATGCAACGCCCGATGCCGAGGCGGTGCCCGATGCCGAGGCAGTGCCCGATGCGGTGCCAGAGACGGTGCCAGAGACGGTTCCCGATGTAATGACCGAGGCTGAGGCGGTGCCCGAGGCCGAGGCGGTGCCCGATGCAATGGCCGATGCCGAGGCGGTGCCCGATGCCGAGGCGGTGCCCGATGCCGTACCAGAGACGGTTCCCGATGTAATGCCCGAGGCCGAGGCGGTGCCCGATGCCGAGGCGGTGCCCGATGCGGTGCCAGAGACGGTGCCAGAGACGGTTCCCGAAGTAATGCCCGAGAATGAGGCGGTGCCCGATGCCGAGGCGGTGCCCGTTGCAATGGCCGAGGCGGTCCCCGATGCGGAGGCCGTTCCCGATGCGGTGCCCGAGGCAGGGTCCGAGGCCATTCCCGAGGCGGTGTTCGATGCGGTGCCCGAGATGGTTCCCGAGGCCGAAAGCGGTTCCCGATGCCGTTGTGGGACCCGAGGCCATTCCCGATGCGGTGCCCGAGGCGCTGTCCGATGCAGTGCCCGAGATGGTTCCCGAGGTCGAGGCACTTCACGTCTCCACAGGACGTCCAGAGCACCTTCACGTCTCCACAGGACGTCCAGAGCACCTTCACGTCTCCACAGGACGTCCAGAGCACCTTCACGTCTCCACAGGGACCCCGGAAGGGCAGGTTCCGCTCTGGTCGCTCAAGTGGCGAGTTCCTCCCTGGCTGTCTGCACAACTGAGATGGACTGATCCACCCTGGCCACCTGAACTGCCTGGTCCCTCGTGGTCCCCTGAACTTTCGGGTCCACCCTGGCCACCTGAACTGTCTGGTCCCTCGTGGTCCCCTGAACTTTCGGGTCCACCCTGGCCACCTGAACTGCCTGGTCCCTCGTGGTCCCCTGAACTTTCGGGTCCACCCTGGCCACCTGAACTGTCTGGTCCCTCGTGGTCCCCTGAACTTTCGGGTCCACCCTGGCCACCTGAACTGCCTGGTCCCTCGTGGTCCCCTGAACTTTTGGGTCAACCCTGGCCCCCTGAACTGTCTGATCCACCTTGGCTGCCGGTGGAGCCATTACTGCCGGTCCCCGTTCTCCTACACGGGCCTGGCCCGCCATCCCTCCCCCTGTTCTACCTCCACCAGTCCACCTCCCTCCTGGTCTTTTTGGTTTGTTTTTTTTGTTTTGTGTACCAGAGGAGCATCTGGAAGCTGCTCCTTAGAGGGGGGGTAATGTCACAGTGTCTGGTCTGTGTATCCCTGGGTGTCCACTAGAGGTCTCACTTCCCGTATTGTCACCCCCTTCAGAACTACATTTCCCACTGGCCTTATCTGTTCATCACTGTTCATTGTATTCAGCTGTCACCACTTACATTGTTTGCACCTGTGTATAAATACCCTGGTTGTTTCTGTCATTGTTACGGAGTCCTTGTTGAATGTCACCCTGCGGTTTCCTGGTTCCCTGGTGGATGTTCGTGTTTCATGTTTTGGACTGTTTATGTTTGGTTTTGACCCCTGCCTGGACTGTTTATGATTTTGGATTGCCCTAATAAAACATACTGCATTTGGATCACACGCACACACACGCAAACATATTTAATTGATTTCTTTCCCAAATTGCACTGACTGCTCTAAAATATGAACACGCACACACACGCACACAGTTTTAATTGATTTCTTTCCCAAATTGCTTTGACTGCTCTAAAATATGAGACACCGATGTTTCAGGAGTTTAAGTCACAGAACAGGACACATTTATTTGATAACTGTTTTATGTCTTATTTGGGTTTATGCATATGCTTTTTAACAGATCAACTGTTAAATGCATGTGTTTTCTGTTATAGCTCTGCAAAGATTTGATTTCAAAAACAGTATCATAGCTATTAAACTATGTCTGGTTATGGTTTTAAATCTGTATTTTTGCTAGTTTTACTTGATCTTAGTGCTGCGTTCGACACCATAGATCACGACACACTCATAGATAGATTACAAAACTATACAGGTAATCAAAGGGGAGGCTTTAAGATGGTTTAGATCCTACCTGTCTGATTGCTACCACTTTGTTTATTTAAATGGGGAGTCATCTCATTTATCACCAGTAAAATATGGAGTGCCACAAGGATCTGTCCTAGGTCCTCTGCTATTTTCAATATACATGTTGTAATATCATTAGAGAATACGGGATTAGTTTCCACTCTTATGCTGATGATACTCAACTATATATCTCAACAAGACCAGATGAAACCTCAAAATTATCTAAGCTAACAGAGTGTGTTAAAAATGTAAAAGATTGAATGACCAATAATTTTCTCCTATTAAATTCAGATAAGACAGAGATATTACTTATTGGACCAAAAAAACATTACACAGAATCTCATAGATTACAATTTGCATTTAGATGGATGTACTGTTACTTCCTCTACTGTCAAAAATCTGGGTGTTATATTAGACAGTAACTTGTCTTTTGAAAATAATATTTCCCATGTTACAAAAACAGCATTCTTCCATCTTAGAAATATTGCCAAGCTACAGAACATGTTACCTTTTTCTGATGCAGAAAAGCTAGTTCATGCATTCATGACCTCTAGACTGGACTATTGTAATACACTGCTAGGTGGTTGTCCTGCATCTTCAATAAACAAGCTACAGGTAGTCCAAAATGCAGCGGCTAGAGTCCTTACAGGTCAAGAAAATATGATCATATTACCCCAATTTTACAGTCTCTGCACTGGCTACCTATTAAGTTCTGTATCAGTTACAAAATATTATTACTTACTTATAAGGTCCTTAATGGTTTAGCTCCTGCGTACCTAACTAGTCTTCTACCACGCTACAATCCATCACGCTCCCTAAGGTCACAAAACGCTGTGATAGGACCTTTTGATAGTACCTAGGATAGCAAAGTCCACTAAAGGAGGTAGAGCTTTTTCGCATTTGGCGCCCAAACTCTGGAATAGCCTTCCTGATAATGTTCAGGGTTCAGACACACTTTCTCTGTTTAAATCTATATTAAAAACACATCTCTTTGGCCAAGCATTCAAATAATGCATCTCATAATTTTGGACTGCAGTTATATCTGATCAAATGCGCATTATTATTCTTTAGCTTGGGTTAAACTAATTAATTTTACTTGTCTGGAAAAGCAGCTACGCTAATTATGTCTCTATTTGCATTTCTGTTTTGCCACGGGATTTACATCCCGTGGTAACTAGGATTTACACAAGCTCCAGTCTGGATCCAGAACACCTGAGAAGAGATGATGCCAACCCCTCAGAGGACCTCAGATGATGCTAACCCAGAGACAACATACAGAACTACCACATTTTGCTATAAGTTTGATTGCATAATTGCTGTTAATAGTGTTAATCGTCTGTTTGTTTATGTCTTTTGTTGATTTTTCCAGACATTTATGCCATATGCACATAAACTGACAGTCACCACTGATAAGCTACTACTAAATATTGTAGAAACTTAATTTTCTGTAAAGTTGCTTTGCAATGATTTGTATCGATTGTTCTGAATAAATTCAATTCAATTCAAAGTACAACTGAATTCATTCAGAACAAATTCAAAGTACATAGAGGTGATTTTGTGGTGGATAACAAAATGTTGCGCTTTTGTAAAATAATGAAAGCAAACAGGATGCGCTTTCTGCCATCTCGGACTCTGTGAACTTGAGCGCATTGATTCGAAACTCTGTGTATGCTTGCCTTATTACAGACATGAAAAATAACTATGGAGAGTGAAACTTTTAAATAAACCAATTCAAACAGAAAACAAATATTCGCAGATTATGTAATCCATATGAAACATGCATACAGGCGCATACTGCGGTGCGGAGATGACGAGTCAGAGTCGCCGACTTCATCTCTTAAAATGAAAACAGAAAGCACTAGTGTAACAATAAATTATTAAAATGTTAATGCAGTGTACTTGCTGTTTTTCCCTAACACATTCATAATTATTATATTTAGCAACAATTAAAATCTTTATTTGAATATGGCAACATAATGTTGCGCTCTACAATATTTCTATGAATAAATCTCTGATAGAGACTATCAGCCAATCACTGTGTGCATAGTTAGTAAGTATGCTGACATCATCCATAGCAACAAGGTCAACTCCACGCTTACTCTTAGCTTAATACTTCTGTCTATTCCGGAGTAAAAGTTTGTCTCAGCAGCTTTTCTGAATAGGTTTTAAAAGAAAACTCTTAGCTAAAACCTTTTACTGCCATTTAGGAGAACTCTTAGTGCTAAGTTAAAATGTTTTGTGAATACGGGCCCTGATCATTAAAGAGCTTGAAAAACACATTGTAGGACACATAATTTGTGTTTCACTATAAAACTGATTTTGAAACCTGAGACTTATACTAAAAGTAGGCCTACCAAAAGCACAAATCATATCGTGACAGACATGAAATGTATAATATAATATTATTTCCGAGCGAAGACATAAAATATTATTTCCAAGCATACTGTCCCCGTGAGTATGATACATGGTATGATTTCTGCTAATAATCCCACATATTTTTGTAGTGTATTAAAAAAGGGTTAAATAAGAGAGCTACAGCGCCCCCCCACAGGAATGTCGATTGGGTGTGTGAGCTGATGTTTAGATAAAAAGTTGTTCCTGTCCAGTCTGTTAATAAATATCATATTCTTGATATTAAGCTGCTTCCCCGAGTCCTTAAAATTGACTCTTCCTCATCCCAGTTGATATATTCAATATCAATATTCAAATCAATTCCGGTGGCCTAGCAACTTCCCCCGGTGCTCTCAATCCCATTTGCATGCACAATAAAGGCTATACCCTCAAAATATTATAACTTTCATTTCTATGATTTAAATTCTCAAAACATTTCGACTTTAAAATTGTCAAAACATTTTGACTTTAAATTCTTGTAATCTTAGAATTATTTTTTTTTTACGAAATAAATGGCTAAATAACCAAACAACTAACCTCATCAAAAGAAAAGACAAAGAAAATACAAAATAGCTTCCCTAACTAGCTAAATCTTCAAACAAAGAAAAAAAATGAAATAAATGGCTTCGGAACCCTTCAACCCAATGAATCAATATTTACAAGAATTTACAAAATAACAACAAATACTACAAACATTTGACACAAAACTGAACTGAAATGAAAAAAAAAAAAAAAAAACACAACAAAAGGGCAACTAAGCCAACTGTCTAAGACTGAGCGTTCAAAGAGCCCCCGGAAGAAAGTGAATAGAAGCCTTTTAAACACTCCTACTGTTGGCAGCACCAATAGGAGGCAGTCTCCAATAATGACAACAGCCAATCTGGAGTGGCCACCTCTGCAACAAGAAAACACCTATATAAACAGCAAAAAGAAAAGGAAAAATGTTGTACATTGTAACACCCCCACCCATAAGATTATACACAGTCACAAAACTATATTGATATATATTGTTCTGTTTTGTTTTACAAATAAGTGACCAACGCATAAGACAATGATTTGTGTTATACATACGGAGAAGGTAAACAAGTGGATTATGATCAGTAAAAACAAGGATGGGTTGTGAGCTAGGACCAAGATATACTTTAAAATGTTGCAAAGCTAGTAAAAGAGCAAGATCCTCCTTTTCTATGGTGCTGTAGTTAACCTGGTGACGACTGAACTTGAACTAAGAACAGAAGCAAAGTGGGTGGTCGATTCCACAGTTATCCTCTTGCAGCAAAACAGCACTGACTTCAGTGCTGCTTGTGTTTACTTACAGTTTGAATGGTTTGTTGAAGTCTGGGGCTGCCAAAACAGGGGAACTGCACAACAAACTCTTAAGAGCTTCAAATGCAAATTAACATTTAGGACCCCAAGAAAAAGGAACATTGCTCTGAAGGAGATATGTCAACAGTTTTGCAACATCAGAGAAGTTTTTGCAGAAGCTCCTATAATAGCCAGCCATCCCAAGAAAACGCCAGAGTTCGCATTTTGTTTTAGGCTCTGGAAAGGCCTTAATGAGTTGAACTTTAGCATCCAATGGCCAAACTTTACCTTGACCAACTATGCAACATTAAATCAATTCGCTCGAAAACAGGAAAATAAGTTCAACTTCACTTTCCCAAAGAAGTGGTACTAAAGCAATCTGACCACTAATATCAAAATCAGGACTTACAGAAGGGTCGTCTTGAGTCACTGAAGCTGAAATGGGAAATGAGACATTGACAGGCACTGGAGTAGCAGATCAAATGTTTTTCCACTCTCACCTGCAGGAGGTACCTGACAGTGACACTGCAATCACAATTCATCTGGTGAAGCCAGAGACTCAACAACTTGAATGCAAATTATTGTTTCCTGATCAGAAGATAATTATCTAAAAATTATGAAGTAGAAAATTAAGTTTACTTATTCTATGTTTAGTTATTATTAAGGGATTACTTTGTATTGTTGATACTATCTACTTTCAGGGTTCCTGGGAGAATTTGACAACAGCTTTAAAAGATGACAGAAAGTCAGAATCTTCAGGGGAAATGTTGTAAAATTGTATTGTTTTGTATTGTGTGTGTGTATATATATATATATATATATATATATATATATATATATATATATATATATATATATATATATATATATTACAAAACAGCTAGCTTTCTGCTATAGTAACACCATACTGGCAGAAAAAATCACTAAATACTATCTGACATCCAAAATATAAAAAACAGTCTAAAAACAAACAAAACCAAATAAAAAATATAAGAACGAATTAAAATGTATATAAGAAATAGCACTAATTATTTGCTGTCATTTAATATCTTTGAATCAAAAATTACCATACATACAACAAAAATGAAATTAACAGACACACAAAAAAAAGAAACTTTTTTACATTAACTTAAAAAAAAAAATTTTTTTTTTAATTTATAAAATAATACAAATAATGTGTTTAATAGTAAAAGCCTGCATATGTCATTGGAATTATTTATATGTTAAGAATGACTAGAAACCTGACTTGACTAAATCAACTTACCTTTCTACAGAGAGCAGAGAGGCAAAAGATACATTCTTCAAATGTAGTGTGCCACAGGAGGCATGATTATTTTTTATCGACAAAAATGAATGGCAAGAGCTGAGAAAACATCAGAAAGGAAGATGTTTTCAAGGATAACAGTGGACAATCTTGATTGCCAGGGGAATAAGGTCGATTCAACCATACTGCAGTTTGGTTTCACATACACATACACAACCATCATCCCGGCGTGTCTCAAGGCTACCAGCATCGTCCCTGTGCCGAAGAAGTCTACAGTGTCCAGCCTCAATGACTGTAGTCTGTACTTTGTCACATCCATCATCATGAAGTGCTTTGAGAGGCTTGTCATGAAGCACATCAAGAACCTGCTGCCCCCCACACTGGACCCACTACAGTTTGTGTACCGTCCAAAACGCTCAACAGATGACGCCATCACAACCACCCTACATCTAGCTCTCACTCACCTGGATAAAAAAAGACACGTATGTCAGTGACTTCAGCTCAGCATTCAATACAATCATTCCTCAGACCCTGATAGAAAAGCTGAGCTTGCTGGGACTGAACCACTTCCTCTGTAATCAAAGGCGACGAATCAGCGTACAGAGAGGGGGTGCATCAGCTAGCTGACTGGTGTAAAGTCAACAACCTGTCCCTGAATGTGGACAAAACTAAAGAGATGGTTGTTGACTTTAGGAGACCCCTCACACCAGCTATTCACCCTCCTGCCATCCGGAAGAAGGTACAGAAGCATTCGGGCCCTCACGGTCAGATTGTGGGACAGTTTCTTCCCTCGAGTCATCAGACTCCTCAACTCCACGTGAACTGACCTGACAACTACACTCACACATATACAGCACTACTATAATACCTGAATCACAAACACTTGAAACCCAACTTGCATACTTTGCACGTCCACACATTTGCATAAATCTACCTTTTTGTAGTTTGTAGTTAATGTTGTCTTGTGTATCACCATGGTCCTAGAGAAATGCTGTTTTGTTTCACTGTGTACAAGCTGTATAGAGCTGAAATGATAATAAAGCCTCTCTGACTCTGACATCCGAACACCCATAAATCGCCATAAAAATACCCAGAAGCGTCTATTTTGATTTCATGCAAAAGCTCCCAGAGATGGTGATACAGTCACAAAAAAGGAATGAAGAGCCTCCAAAAACGAACAGACAATCAAGACCAACACAAAAACATGATGAACCCAAAGAGCATAATGCTGTGGTCAAAGAAAACACTGTCAGTGTTTTACAAAAGGTGCAAGAAGAACATTGTCTATCTGGATGCAACTGGAAGTATAACTCAAAAAGGAAGCTCCACAAGTCCACCATACTATGTGTATGAATTAGTTGTCGTAATCCTTCCAAAGGGGCATCTCCTCTTCCAGTTGCAACCTACAGTACATAACTTGTGATCACACCACAGCATCTGTCACATACTGCTTGCAGGCTTTTTCAAACTGACACGTTCAAGCTGTATAGGAAAAAGGCAGTCAAAAGGCCAATTATGATCATTTGTGATGGCTCCCTTGTGCTTCTGAATTCTATTTTTTTTTTTTACATTCTGCAGACTAAGTCTGGAGGATCTTCTGTAGAAGTACTTTGAAGTCATCACTGGCCAATACCAGGCAGAACAGTTTGATCTTCCCATCATTCATAGATGCTTAAGCCACATAAAGAATGCAAAGGATGTGAGCAAAAAAAAAAAAAAAAAAAAAAAAAAAAAACTATGTTTTTTATGATGAAGTGAGAGTAATTTATAATGCATTCCAAAATTAACTTTTGTTTTTTCTTGCTGTCATGTTAGCATGCAAAAAACATTAGAAGCTTGGAATGCACACATCTGGACTACTTGCATGGTCAACAAATCTGAAGCAGATGGATGAGGTGCTTCTCAGTGCCACAGTCCTGTTTTGTAGTCACTGCACAGGAGACAATGTGGCAAAGCACTAAAACAACTTACTAGTGCTCATGCAGCAAGACAATGTAATTAACACAGGGTGACTTCTATTCATGTAGACTGTTGTTTTTTTTTTAAAGAGGAATCAACCATGCATGTTTCCATCATGTACACGAAAGAAAAGACATGAGAGTTAAAGACTTTAGATTATATTTAAGTTGATAACTGCTTGCTGAATAATTTGCAAGAATGCGATTAGGGATCCCAGGATGGACCGTGCAATCGGCGGTCTGCAAGAAGCTCGAAAACAGTTTTCCTTTTCCTATAAAAAAGAGGGAACTGAATCTGTCTGAACAGTCCCTTAAAACAGAATGCCCAACCAGATGGGGATCTAGGCAGGCCATGATAGACAGAGTCCTTGAGCAGCATACAGCCATTGCCCAGGTCTTTTCTAGTGCCCGAAAACTCAGACATCTCACTTTTTTTTTCACAGGACATTGTGTTGACAAAATAATGTGAAGATTTAATACTACAACCTTTAGATTAAACATTTAATTCTTATTTTCCTTGTAATACGTTCCCTCCATGGAGAACGCCCCTCGAGACAGCAGCAATGCCTTCTGATGTTACAGAGGATGCTGCTGCTCCAAAGAAGAAGAAAAAGGGCCTGGGTAGCTTCTTCAAGGTCACCACAGACAAAGCTGCAGGACCTCCTCTGCAACAAAACCAGGCCATAGCTCTTGAGCTACAGTCGTACCTGCAGACAGAGACACTGGATGCTGAGGAAGACTCACCGAAGTCCTGGAGGGAAATATCTGTGTATTCCAGCCACAAGTTGCTGTTCAGAGAGTGTCTTTGGCACTGATGGAAATATTGTCTCCTGCTTGAGTTCATCACTCACACCAGATCATGGAAACAGGCTGGTGTTTCTGGCTACAAACCTTAAGGGTATATATGTGCAGGGGCGTCGGACTGGGGGTAAAACCAGTACTGATTACCAGGGCCCCAAAGGAAGAGAGGGCCCTTGAAAAATCTGAAATATATTTTATTTTACCTGGATATTTTCATTTCCTAATTAAATTTCATAATGAATATCAGATGACACACAAATTTTGTGTATTGGCTGAATAACTTGGTTGATTGACTGACTGTCTCATGATCCCACCCCCCTTGCTAATGCGCCAAATGGTTTAGTCCATCTGCACGCAGTTTTGTTTATGTTAGTTGAGCTTCTGGTGGAGCGCTGTAGAAATGTCTTTCTCAAAGAAAGCCAAATCAGGCCACCAAAAAAAGAAAAGGAAAGACAGGATAAGAAAGAAAACAAAATGAGGGGAAACAATTGGTTACTGACTTCTTTTCAAAGAAAGGTGAGCACAAACTAGAACACGAAATTTATAGTGTTAAACTGCTTGAATAGCCCCACGAATCATGCTAAAAATGAACTGAGACAACCCATTGAAAGAGGAGAACATACACTTTCAGATGGCAATTTGGTTATACATGTAATCTCAGGTAAAGGCTACATAAATAAACTGTACACTAACAATGCTGTTTGCATACAACACACCATTATAATAGCGTAATTTTGAAACTTGTTTAATTTTAAATTAATAGGCTATAATATCTAAAATTAGCAATAGTAGGCTAATCAGTGTCATAGGTAGCTTGTTAGCTCATCGGTAGAGTGAGGTCAAACTCGAACAATTAGAATATTGTGCAAAAGTTCATATATTTCAGTAATTCTAATATATAATATAGTTAATATATTAATATATTGGTATAATGGTATAACTAATATATTATATAGACTCATTACATGCGAAGTGAGATATTTCAAGCCTTTATTTGATTTAATGTTGATGATTATTTATGGCTTACAGCTTATGAAAACCCCAAATTCAAAATTAGGATATTGTGAAAAGGTTTTCATAGCTGTAAGCTATAATCATCAAAATACAACAAATAAAGGCTTGCAATATCTCACTTTGCATGTAATGAGTATACAGTGGGTACGGAAAGTATTCAGACCCCCTTAAATTTTTCACTCTTTGTTATATTGCAGCCATTTGCTAAAATCATTTAAGTTCTTTTTTTCCCCTCATTAATGTACACACATCACCCCATATTGACAGAAAAACACAGAATTGTTGACATTTTTGCAGATTTATTAAAAAAGAAAAACTGAAATATCACATGGTCCTAAGTATTCAGACCCTTTGCTGTGACACTCATATATTTAACTCAGGTGCTGTCCATTTCTTCTGATCATCCTTGAGATGGTTCTACAACTTCATCTGAGTCCAGCTGTATTTGATTATACTGATTGGACTTGATTAGGAAAGCCACACACCTGTCTATATAAGACCTTACAGCTCACAGTGCATGTCAGAGCAAATGAGAATCATGAGGTCAAAGGAACTGCCTGAAGAGCTCAGAGACAGAATTGTGGCAAGGCACAGATCTGGCCAAGGTTACAAAAAAAAAATTCTGCTGCACTTAAGGTTCCTAAGAGCACAGTGGCCTACATAATCCTTAAATGGAAGACGTTTGGGATGACCAGAACCCTTCCTAGAGCTGGCCGTCCGGCCAAACTGAGCTATCGGGGGAGAAGTACCTTGGTGAGAGAAGTAAAGAAGAACCCAAAGATCACTGTGGCTGAGCTCCAGAGATGCAGTTGGGAGATGGGAGAAAGTTGTAGAAAGTCAACCATCACTGCAGCCCTCCACCAAACGGGGCTTTATGGCAGAGTGGCCCGACGGAAGCCTCTCCTCAGTGCAAGACACATGAAAGCCCGCATGGAGCTTGCTAAAAAACAGAAAAATACGATTCTCTGGTCTGATGAGACCAAGATAGAACATTTTGGCCTTAATTCTAAGAGGTATGTGTGGAGAAAACCAGGCACTGCTCATCACCTGTCCAATACAGTCCCAACAGTGAAGCATGGTGGTGGCAGCATCACGCTGTGGGGGTGTTTTTCAGCTGCAGGGACAGGACGACTGGTTGCAATCGAGTGAAAGATGAACGTGGCCAAGTACAGGGATTTCCTGGACGAAAACCTTCTCCATAGTGCTCAGGACCTCAGACTGGGCCGAAGGTTCACCTTCCAACAAGACAATGACCCTAAGCACACAGCTAAAATAACAAAGGAGTGGCTTCACAACAACTCCGTGACTGTTCTTGAATGCCCCAGCCAGAGCCCTGACTTAAACCCAATTGAGCATCTCTGGAGAGGACCTGCAAGGAGGAATGGCAGAGGATCCCCAAATCCAGGTGTGAAAAACTTATTGCATCTTTCCCAAAAAGACTCATGGCTGTATTAGATCAAAATGGTGCTTCTACTAAATACTGAGCAAAGGGTCTGAATACTTAGGACCATGTGATATTTCAGTTTTTTTTTTTAATAAATCTGCAAAAATGTCAACAATTCTGTGTTTTATTTTTTATTTTTTTTGGTCAATATGGGGAGCTGTGTGTACATTAATGAGGGAAAAAAATTAACTTAAATGATTTTAGCAAATGGCTGCAATATAAAAAAGTGTGAAATTTAAGGGGGTCTGAATACATTCCTTACCCACTGTATGTAATATATTAGTTTGAAGTAATGTAGCGTAAAAAAAAAAAATGTTCTCTCTCAATTAAAATTGAGACTATGTACCAGACTATGATAAGAAAGTCTGAGATGATGACTTAAGCATGGATGGCATTAATATAAGGCTACCTTCAGTGGCATTTACTGAGAACACTCCAAAGTCATATAAGCTATCTGTTCCCTTTGTCTTGTTCATTCTGCATATAATATATGACTGAATCAAGTCTTGTTTGGTTATCATACAGTACGCAGTTTGTTCACGTAGGGATTAAAAAAACTAAAATAGTATATGGGGGGGCATGGGGGCCCATCAGGACTACCTATGCATAGGGCCTGGGATCTTGTGCAGCGCCCTGTATGTGTAACCCTACCAGCATTTTGGCCTGAATCACATTTAGTTAGTTTGAAGTTTAACTTGTTTTCTGTTAGTTCTAAGCCATAATGGTGGGCCAGACTTAAATTATATTTTATTATATATTATTGGATTGATTTACAGACTGAAATTTGATTGTAGATTATGTTTAAAATGTAGAATGTTGTAAAATGTCGTTTAGGACTTTTCAGTTTGTTATGGCATGTACGTGAGCAAACTTATTTTGGTCTAATTTATTTATTTTGTAATCTGATATTTGTATTTTATTACTTGTTTTTAAGAGATTGTGGAAGTGCACTGCATTGTTGATCTTATTTGTGTTTTTTTATGCTATTTATACATTTGAATATATTTTATATTATTTGTTTTAGGAAGAATTCACTATTTTGTACAATAAATGCAATGCATCTCCAAATCTGGCTGCTGCTGTGTCTGCTTCGATCATTCATGTGCCTTCACTTCATGAACACGACAACCTGTAAAACATTTACACAGGTTAAAACGTTTTACAATTCAGATTGTCAGCTTTCAACTTCTTGCCAAATTTCATTTCATATGTTTACAATTACATACTAATTTTTGTTACATACTAATTTTTGTCCGCAGCCGTCAACACTGTTGTGTCCTTGAGCAAGACTCTTTTCTCCTGGTTGCTTAAATCACTTTGGATAAAAGCATCTGCCAAATGCAGAAATGTAAATAAATGTAAATGAAAATTGTAAAACCTTTTTTGCAAGTGTCTTGGACACACCGAGCTGCTCATATGTAATTTCTTAGTTTATTTCTTCAAGGTACTACTATAATATAAATGCATAAATGTATTTCATACAATTTCTGTTTTTTTTTTTTTTGGGGGTTCAGCCGAATCAGTCATTATTTACTTGCCTCCAGGCAGTTCAATCCCTTTTTTTTTCCTGAACACATTAGTCAATGGAGCCCAAGTTTCAGAAGCATCATTAATGTCATTAAGATTCTGTAAGTCAGGCTCCATTGAGCAGCAGGACAAATGTGACCAAAATCTCTAGATGCTCTGGGCTCACTGAGGATGAAGAGGCCACAGCAGCACCTGGCCCAGATGAGGCATTAATGGCCGGTGGACTGATTGAGTGGGAGCAGGATATGACATCATGTGCCAAGGTTTTCACAGTACACACAACATGGATTTGATGTGCTTACCCTGTGTCTGTTGCGACGATGAAGAAAGTTCCTGAAACGAACGAGCGGGGAGTGTTTCATTCCTTGATCCAGGAGCTTGGGCTGGATGAGACTCGACCATAGGGAGTACTTTCGGCTCAGTAGCGCAGACTTCAATTGATTGCTCACCACGGTCACTCCACTGATTGAGAGGCAGAACACCAAACTGCATCAGGCAATAGGTCCCGCTGAACGTCTAGCGCTCCGTTTACGGTGAGTACTTTAGCTTAACCTTCTGAGGTCGACAGTTCATCCAACTTGCAGATTTTAATAATAAAAAAATTAATTTAAATTGAATGCAAAGCGTTAGGGCTGGGCGATATATCTAACGATATAAAAATTGAAGAATGCCTGACTATGCCACCTTGGGACTTTCACCCAAAGAATTGAAAACTTTGCACAGGTTCCCTGCCCAGTGGCAAGCAAAACGTGGAGACACAGGTATCAGACACCAAACTTTTATTAAAGTAGCATAAAATCAATTAAAAGAAACATCTCAGAAAAGCTTATAATCAGTGATTCAAAATATAATGGAGCTGCGGCCTAAATTACAGGGAAGACCCTCCAAAAAGGAGTTATCTACATAACACACTCGCATACCAAAATTCAGGGGTTAGTAGTGATATCTGGAAACCCAGTCAAAACCACAAGAAAAGATCAAGAACACACACACACACACACACACACAGAAGAACACACAAACACACACAAACACACATAAAAATCAACGCATACCTAGAAGAGGACGGATGTCGTCACATTCATCAGCCAAACAGAATATCCGCGGCAAGACGCCAAACAAAGAAGCGGCTGTTGACACAGCCACTCTGCTGACAACGAGAGCACCGACCAGATGCAGACGCAAGTCAGCTAAAACCAGAATAAAGCAAGCAAATGCAATCCATCAAAGGCTGCATTAACCCACCTTTACCGACCCACAGTCACGTTCAGCAGAAACAACAGAAGCCCAACCCCATCCGGGAAATGTCACCTGCCCAGGTACATCTTCTTCTTCTTCTTCTCCTTCTTCATATGAAGAACCCAGCTTAGACACTTAAAAGGTGTATTCCTGCCCTCCTCAGTTCATATGGAGAACTCCATCTCATAGATTACATCCTCAAATAAAGACCAGTGTGGAGTAAAAAACTTATTCCAACCTTTGTTGTTTCATATTCCTTATTTCCAAGAATCGATTTTAAAGATGAAACACTGGATTCCGACAGATCAGAAAACATGCGGTTTCTTGCAGCATTTTTCACGCTCCATTACTACATGCTTCACGGTTTCTAGCCCAGGTACATCAGCCAAAACGCCCGCCCTAATAATTCACTTCGGGAAATCACGCCCATCTTACCTATTATGCTATCTAAGATCTTGAAAATGCTCCCTCATACTTTATCGTACATATAAGAGTTATACCGCATTTACATCCGTATGAAACCAACACAATGTTCATTCTTTCTCGTCTAAACTCATTATCTCTAATTGGTCGCGCCCTTCATATGTAAATATCCAGGTGAGACGCACGCACATGTATACGCCCACATCTCTGTAAACAAAGCGCGTGAGGAGTCCAGTTCATCGCAGCGCTGAGAGGAATAATTCACCTCATAAAAAGAACAAGATTCACGAACTGCTACATCCAGCTAATACTATAAAAAGGCCTAACGTTACTAGTTTGGTTTTCCTCAAATTATAATTACTGACTAAAATGAGTGAAATGTTTTGAATATGGCAATTCATTGTATCTAAATTTCTTACGGTGAGATGATGCTTTCATGCTTTATTTAAACAACAGCCTTTATAAAAGTAATATGAGTGTACACTGTAACATGATGAATGCTTATAATCAAAAATCTGTTCACAAATAGATTTTTATAACTGCTAAACAATAATAGTTTCTAAAAAAACATAAATCCTAATAACTCCCTCAAATATAAAATGTACAAAGCATGTCTCATCTTTATATATACAGATATCCTGATATTTTATATATTATATTTTATATATTATCAAAGGTTTTTTTTTTGTTTGTTTTTTTTTTTTTATTTCTTAATACACAGATATCCACAACACATAAAAACCCTTTACATTCACTTGAGTCTCTTCAAACTGTTTTCCTCTAAGAGTGCTGTAATAACATCAGATGTTCAGCTACACTGATATTTTATGGTAAAACAAGCTCCTTGACTTCTGGTGATGTTGCTTGAATCCATGGAAAGAAGCAGCAAACACTCAAATATCAGGTATGGTCTACTTGTTTCACTTGTTTAACAGAATCTGTTTTAAGAAACTAATCACATCTCACATCTCTATATCAATATAATCAAACTCAATGTGTCTTTGACCTTCATTATGTATGTTTTGATTATACTGTGTTGTAAATAAATGTAAATAATTTAAAAAGCCACTGTCACTCCCTCACATAAAGCTTGTCTGTCACAAAACATGTCTTACAAAATTTAAATCAATATATTGTTTTTTTTTTGTGGATGAGTAAGCGGAATGATTTTCACATCATTTGGATGTAAATGTTCTAGCCTACAAGACTGATTACTCAAAAGTCTTATTCAGAACTGTTCAGTATGGGTTTTATGGCCTTATTTCAGCTACATTGTTTCCCAAAACTTACTAACCACACATAATATACATATATATATATATATTTTTTTTTCTAAAAAATGCAAACATGTAGATCAATCTTGCTCTCATATTATTGTAGCACAGTTTGTGCTGAATACAAAGTTACACGTTGACCAAAAGTATAAGTAGCAGAAATAAGCACAAATGTTAGGGCATGTCAAAGCTTCAGCTGAAAAATATATAGCCAAATTCATGCAACATTTTTTTTACTTTCAAACTTGTATTGATAGTTGACACGCACATGTATGTGTGTTCTGATGCATTCGCATGCGTATGAAAGAAAGTCAATGGAATGAAAAGTCTAGTGTGACCGCGGCTTCAGTTGAATGAATGATTCAGTGACTCATTACCACAGACAAACGCTTCGTTCCTGAATAAATCAGCCATCTGAGTGAAAATCACAAACTCAATAAAACAAGTTGTTGAGGGATAGTTCACCCAAAAATGAAAATTATGTCATTAATGACTCACCCTCATGTCGTTCCAAACCCGTGAGACCCGTTCATCTTCGGAACACAGTATAAGATATTTTAGATTTAGGCCGAGAGCTTTCTGTTCCTCCATTGAGAATGTATGTACGGTATACTGTCCACGTCCAGAAAGGTAATAAAATCATCTTCAAATTAGTCCATGTGACATCAGAGGGTCCGTTAGAATTTTTTGAAGCATCGAAAATACATTTTGGTCCAAAAATATCAAAAACTACGACTTTATTCAGCATTGTCTTCTCTCCCCGGGTCTGTTATGAGCGCGTTCACAACACTGCAGTTTAGTGATATCCGGTTCCGCGAACGAATCACTCGATGTAACCGGATCTTCTTGAACCAGTTCACCAAATCGAACTGAATCGTTTGAAACGGTTCGTGTCAACAATAAGCATTAATCCACAAATGACTTAAGCTGTTAACTTTTTTAACATGGCTGACACTCCCTCTGAGTTCAAATAAACCAATATCCCGGAGTAATTCATTTACTCAAACAGTACACTGACTGAACCGAGCCAGATAACGAACGAAACATTGACTCGTTCTCGAGTCAAGAACCGGTTGCATCGGTTTTCGGATCACCGGTAGTGATGGGAAGTTCTGTTCTTCTCCGCGAACCGGTTCTTTCGGACAGTTTGATTCAATAAACCGGTTGCCGAAAACGGTTCACCAGTTCTTTTGTGCTCGACGTAATGACTTCATTGGCGATGATTGCCCTTGATTCAAGCCTTCGGTTTACCCGCGCTCATAACATTAGCACAGAATCAGTTCAGAATCAATCACCAAAAGAACCAGTTCGGTTCAGACGCGCTGTGTGTCGGTCTGCTTCACGCATGCGCAGTATCATCAGCTCCTCAGTTCTCGAATCGGACGCGTCCGACAGAAACGGTTCTTGACTCGAGAACGAGTCAATGTTTCGTTCGTTATCTGGCTCGGTTCAGTCAGTGTACTGTTTGACTAAATGAATTACTCCGGGATATTGGTTTATTTGAACTCAGAGGGAGTGTCAGCCATGTTAAAAAAAGTTAACAGCTTAAGTCACTTGTGGATTAATGCTTATTGTAGACGCGAACCGTTTCAAACGATTCAGTTCGATTTGGTGAACTGGTTCAAGAAGATCCGGTTACATCGAGTGATTCGTTCGCGGAACCGGATATCACTAAACTGCAGTGTTGAGAACGCGCTCATAACACGAGACCCGGGAGAGAAGACAATGCTGAATAAAGTCGTAGTTTTTTGATATTTTTGGACCAAAATGTATTTTCGATGCTTCAAAAAATTCTAACGGACCCTCTGATGTCACATGGACTACTTTGAAGATGTTTTTTATTACCTTTCTGGACGTGGACAGTATACCGTACATACATTCTCAATGGAGGGACAGAAAGCTCTCGGACTAAATCTAAAATATCTTATACTGTGTTCCGAAGATGAACGGAGGTCTTACGGGTTTGGAACTAAACTATCTTGAATCATTAATCAAAAAATCCTCAATCCTCTTTTAAATACACCTCTAACAGTGAGTTGTTGGCACCTGGTGGTTTTAATGCTGAGCTATCTGGCATGTTTCCTCCACATCTCCTGCATCCTCTTGTGAATGCACGTCTGCAACACGAGTCCAGCACTGTCTCTGACGTCAAATCCACGATCTGCCAACACCAAGTCCCCAGGCAATATTTATTAAGAAGGCCACTATTCTCAGTCACATGTTTGTCACTGACACGACCTCCCCACGCTTGGGAAATGAGAGAGATGGATCCTCAATGAGAAACTTTACTGTAGGGTGTGCTGGTGTTTGTAGCGGGAAACTGTCTGCGCTCTAGCTTTGAGATCTGATGCTCTATCGATGCAGAAAGGGAGAGACAGTGAAGTGCAGCACTTCAGAAATGATCACTGATCTGGATGTGAGCAGGAAACAGTCATAGAGTTATAATTATTGGTGTTGAGGACCCCCTCCTGTGATTATTTATGGTACTGCAGACATTGTGGAGATTTGTGTTGATGCAGTATGTATGTGTGGTTATTTTTCTTTCAATAACGAAGAAACTCTAACAAACATGTATTTTTAAGATCATATATTTAATTCAGACAACACAATTCGTATTAACTATTATTCCATACTTCACTAGTATACATTAATATAACCTCATCTAAACCCATTCTCACCAAAAATCAATAAAAATTTATGTTTATTTTTCTTTAAATCTTCACAAAATGCAGATTGTTTCCATGTTCATAGTATTTAGTTGTTGATGCTGTTTTCTAGTCTTTCTCTTCAGTCTGTCGTCTTGCAGCAGTGCACTGTGTTGTTAGTTAATTAATTTAATTAATGTGTGAGTGTGTCACAACTCTTACATTGAAAGTGAGAGAGGATTCTCATCAGTGAGGCTTGTCTTCTCTTCTTTTGTTGGCATCAGTGGACCACTACACAGTTTTCTGACCCAGCACCATTCGTGATGTCCGGACTAAAAGTGGCCATGTGTCTAAGTTCCTTTCTGTTGAACTGCTGTATATAATTAACATTAGAGAATATTAATATTTAATTTGCACGATAGTTTTAGACCTAACACACGGCATTAATCTAAAGGAGATGATGGTTTCACGAAGGGATGCTATATCATTTTATTAAACGTAGTTTAAATAATATTTTGATATATTCTTCATCTGATTAAAAATGTAATGTACTAACACTGCTGTAGTTTATATAAAACACTCTTCAACAGCAAATGTTACTATTTTAGTGACAAGACAACCAATTTTGTTAAAGCATTATTATTTACTATCTGTGGTCCAGACGAGATGTTTTCTACCAATAACATCAGAGGAACGCGGTGTGAACGGGGCTTTAACAAACGGAGCTCAGATACAACGCTTGAATTTTGACGCGTCTGCCGTTCCGTACAGCGCGGCGCGGATATACGTGTGCCATGATTTAATTTCTAGACAAGAGATGAACACAGAGCGGGTCTGTCGGAGGCGGGGCGAGTCACTGATCCTATCTCCGATTGGTCAAATGCACTGCGGAAGTGATTTCTGATTGGTCTCAGCGCCATAGTGGATTGTTTTTTTTAATGATCGTCACAGTCGTTTGCGGTTTTGATTTTAATCATTTTGATCCGCGTCTAATTCATCTCCTTTTCACATGCACATTTAATTAGTTTCTCTCACTGTGAGGCAGCCGACCGTCGCGCGCAGTGAATGAAGCCCCGCCCACTCGACGCCAGAAGTTTCGCTCGTGTGAATGAGCGCTTCCTTTCTACGCATGTTGCTTCCGGTTCGTTCTTTTCCGCCCCGTGCGATCTCACTGCAGTCGCACATGTCTGTCTGCCGCGGAGCTTCTGAGATGCCGTCTCGGGTCCTTGCTGAAGCCGATCCCAGCACACTCATGGAGGAGGTGGAGAGCGGCCTGCTGCTGCTGAAGGTGAGCCGAGCTCCGGCCGGGACCTGACGCTCACACCCGCTCTCAGACACCGCACGTGTACGTGTGTGGTATATGTATATGTATATATATATATATATATATATGTGTGTGTGTGTGTGTGTGTGTGTGTGTGTGTGTGTGTGTGTGTGTGTGTGTGAGTGAGTGAGTGAGTGAGTGAAAATGAATATGAATATGTGTGTTTATATGCTCACGTGGAGTCGAAATAAGTGACGTACATCTGTGATCACGTGTGAACAGTGAACACGAATGCACCACGTGTGTGTGTGTGTGTGTGTACACAGTATACATGTGTGCGAGTTGCATTTGTGACTACTTACTCTGTCGTGACTGGGAAACAATTCATAAAGCATCAAATGAGAATCCACTAACATTTAATCATTATATAAATAATATTATTAATAATAAATCAATAACAACGCACTACTTATTATTACCACCAAACAACATTATTAAATAAAACAAATAACTGATGAACTGTTTCTAATAAAGCTGCTGATGAGAGAGAGAGTTCATCCGTCTTCTTTCTTCTCGCGCTGAATGTGTTTTTCTGGTCTTGTGAAGTCGTGGAAGTGAATGTTCTCATCACTGATACGGAAATGTGTCTTAATTCTGATGTGATCACTGGAAAATACAGCTACTGATATGTTTAAGGATTATTTCAAATGAAAATTCTGTTCCGGACCCACAAGACTTTCATTCATGGTCACTGATCGAAACACTTCAGGCTAAGACATTCATTCATGTGAATAAAAGCCCAAACTAAATCTGTTCCTCACATAAAGTGATTGTGTCTCTTCAGGATACTCGAAGCTGTATGGGGTATAGTTTTATGGATGAACAAAAGGTTGTGTTGCTCTGTGTTTCTCCAGAAAAAGAAAAAGGAATGATAAAATCGTGCATCCCTAGATCACTGACATTTTTGTTATTTTGCTCTGTGTTTCTCCAGAAAAAGAAAAAGAAGATGAAAGAACAGAAGCCGATGGCAGAAGAGTGTGATTCACCGGCTCCCAAAAAGAGGAAGGCTGAGAAGAAGTCTTCAGACGTGAACACAAACACGGACACGGAGCAGATCAAGGTACTGGATCTCTTCATCACGTGATCATTCTTCTTTATTCTGGAGCACGTGATGTTTACTAGAATCTCCGTACAGTTGAAAAAGAAGAAAAAGGCCAACGTGGAGGAGGTGATGAGCACCGGAGAGACTGATAAACCGTCCCTGTCCCTGTCAGCTGTAGTGGACACGCCAGCACCGTCCAGCGAGGACTCAGACAGCGACCGCGAGAAAGTGTGTATATTCCTCCGCTTCTGCTCCTAGCGAGCCGGTCTGGTGATCTCTGATCATGTGTCTCACTGCTTAGGAAACTCCGGAGCAGAAAGAAGGAGCTTTCTCCAACTTCAGGATCTCCCAGAACACCATCAGCCTGCTGCAGGGTAACACGGACACTCAGACTCATAACTGACGTCACTGGTGAAGGTGGACCTGCTGAACTATACTGTGGCTTTAATCTAAAACATCTGCTTTTTCTCTTAGCCCGAGGTGTTTCGTACCTCTTTGACATCCAAGTCAAGACCTTCAACTCGGTGTATGATGGGAAAGATGTGATCGGTCAGGCGAGAACCGGCACAGGGAAGACCTTCTCGTTTGCTGTTCCTCTGGTGGAGAAGCTGCAGGGAGCAGGGGACGACAGGAGAAGAGGCCGGGCCCCGACGGTAACGCAGTTATACTGTGTGAGAACGTCTTCGTATTATCCAGTCACGCTTTGTGCAGTATCATGTGATGTGTGTCCACACAGGTGCTGGTTCTGACTCCGACGCGTGAGCTCACCACAAAGACATCACCAGGAAGCTGTCCGTTACGTGTTTCTACGGAGGAAGTTCATACAACCCACAACGTAGGGTTTTAATCCTCAAACAGCTGCTGTTGTTGTTGTGTTTTTTAGCTCAGTTTTTTTTTGAAACAGTAACTGGTGGGAACGCCGGGTCGAATCCGATTAGCTCAGTTTAAATACAGCTTGGAGATGTTCAGTAACCCGATGGTTGACTGTTGTGTCATCAGTGGAAGCCATCCGCAATGGCATCGACATACTGGTGGGAACGCCGGGTCGAATCCGAGACCATCTGCAGAATAACAAGCTGGATCTGTCTCAGCTCAAGCACGTGGTGCTGGACGAGGTGGACCAGATGCTGGACATGGGCTTCGCCGAGCAGGTGGAGGAGATCCTCTCTGTGTCCTATAAGAAGGGTAATCTAATCCGGGCCGGGTTGAGACATTAAGAGCTAAACCCCTGCTAGTCATGAAAGACGTGCGTCATCTTTTCAGAGAGTCGCTGTGCACCTCTAAATGACCTTTCCTCGTGTAGATGCAGAGGAGAAGCCGCAGACGCTGCTGTTCTCAGCGACGTGTCCCGCATGGGTTTATGAAGTGGCCAAGAAATACATGCGCTCTCAGTGCATCCATGTGGATCTCATCGGGAAAAAGACCCAGAAAGCCGCCACCACAGTCGAGGTAACATCACACATGCCTGCGTAGAGAAAAACTATAAGTGTGCCTGTTAGTCAGGTGCATAAAAAACAGACTGTTAGCTGCAGTACCACAGACGTCCTCCAGGGGACGCTCACGCTTCACTTTAGTTTTTGCGCATACTCAGTGCTTGTATGACTTTGCTTCAGAGTAGAAACTAGACAACAGAGGGCCGCATAGAGTGGGGGGGTATGAGAGAGCAGCCACTTCAGCTTCCAAGGGGTTAAAACGAGACATTTTTATCACTCATAACTTCTGGAGAAAGACAGATGAAGCTTTCTAGAGCGCATATGCAAATCAAATGGAGTATGCTTTAAAAAGGCTGTGTGTTTAAACTGTACACACACACACTAATGTACACATAAAACTAGAGTATACTCTGGGCTTTAGATACTCGTTCTGACAGTATCATTCTTTGCTCTTTAACTTTTTCCACTTGAGTAAGTCATAATAAAACAAATATTAATAGATCTCTCAATGATGAACTGTACAAGTGATGCACATCAGATGCGGGGCAGATTACAGAAGTGTTTGATGGCACACTCTGGATTTATTAAGGAGGAGTATAATTAGTGGTAAACGTGATTTTTTTTTTTATTGTACTTATTCAAGGTAAATCAGAGCGTGTTTTTTGGTTTTCTGCTTCACACTGCACAAGCTTTTCTCATTAACTTCACATCCTCTGTCCCACGTACTCCTGTCATAACCATTATTCCACACAGCTTTAGTTGGCTTTGTTTTTACTGAACTGCTCTCTTATCTGAGTTGGCTCTGGTCTGCTTGTTTCCTGGCGAGCGCAGCACCTGGCGATCGCGTGTCACTGGTCCCAGCGGGCGTCCGTCATCGGTGATGTCATTCAGGTGTACAGCGGCAGCCACGGCCGGACCATCGTCTTCTGCGAGACCAAGAGAGAGGCCACGGAGCTCTCCATGAACACATCCATCAAACAGGTGCACGACCACAGCGCTGCTCACACATCTGCTGCCTGTCACTGAACCGTGCTAACTCTGCTGTCTCCGCTCGGTGTGGCTCAGAGTGCGCAGACGCTGCACGGAGACATTCCTCAGAAACAGAGAGAGATCACGCTCAAGGGATTCAGGAGCGGCACCTTTGAAGTGTTGGTGGCCACCAATGTGGCGGCCCGCGGCCTGGACATCCCCGAGGTGGACCTGGTCATTCAGTGCTCTCCTCCAAACGTACGTCAGCCTGTCCCAGGGCTGGTTTATTTTTTATGACCCCTCATTGCAGTTCTAGTTATTTTGTTTGTACATCTGGTAACCGGTGGTTGGTTCTTCTACATGTTTCTGTGTTCTGTTTTTATTAGTGTTTTAGTGCATGTTTGGTTATCAGTGTCCTGCTGTTTAGGGGTGGAACAGTACATGTATTCGCCCCGGTCCGTCACGGTACGGATGTCTCAGTCCGGTTCAGTCAGATGATGAATACAGTCATCGGCGATCAGTGTAGAAGGGAAATTTGCAGTTTTGTTCAGCCCGTCTGCTGTTTTTGTTGTTTTGTGTAATCTAAAGTCAGAGCATTCTGTTTTTGCTGTACATCTTAAAATTATACAATCTAATTCAAATCAAAAACAACTCCTGCATGTATGTAGCACTACTGTCTATTCAAAGTAAATGAAAACATACCTGTCCTGTTGTACCGAACCATGACCCCAAACCCGAGGTACGTTCCGAACCGTGACTTCGGTGTACCGTTACACCCCTACTGCTGCAGGATCTTTCTTCTCTCTATGGTTTAATATGGTCTTTAAAAGCCTAAACTTGTGTTGTGAATGCAGGATGTGGAATCATATATCCACCGATCTGGACGGACCGGCAGAGCTGGAAGAACGGGCATCTGCATCTGTTTCTACCAGCGCAAGGAGGAGAGCCAGCTCAAGTTTGTGGAGCAGAAAGCGGTGAGACCACTATTAGAGATGTGAATATGGGTTAACGGGTTTATTTTCCCATAGACCTTGTCTAAAATATCAGTTCATGTTTCAGTGTTTTTCTCTTTTTGTTTAAATGTATTATTATTTTAAAATGACAGTATTTGGAGTATCTCTTTTAAAAATGTGAACTGTAAGATGAATTCAGGTAAACTGTGACGCTTTTATTCGAACCAATGTCCCAATAGTCCTGAATCAACCCAGAATAATGTCATTAGTGTGAATGAAGCAGTGGTATCAGCTGAACAAATTATGTTTGGTTCACTAGTGAACCGTGTGCGTGGCTAATGTTTCTTGTGTTGGCCTGCTCCAGGGGATCACCTTCAAACGGGTCGGGGTCCCAACAGCCAACGACATCATCCAGTCCTCCAGTAAAGACGCCGTGAGGTCAGGGAGCTTCACAAATCTGATACACGCAGCTGTTTTAATTTAAGGTATCAGACTGAATGTGTCTTGCTGTCGGCAGGTTTTTGGACTCGGTTCCAGCGGTGGCCGTGGGGTACTTCCGTGAGGCCGCGCAGGAACTCATCGAGCAGCGCGGGGCGGTGGAGGCGCTGGCAGCGGCCCTCGCTCACATATCAGGGGCCACCAGCCTGGAGCAGAGATCTCTCATCAGCTCAGACGCCGTACGTCACACAAGAGCGTTTCAGACAGGATCTGTGAACATGGAAAACCACCTGAAACTCTGATTATATCACACCCAGAACTGTTAGGAGTCTGACAATGAGTCCTGGGCATCTGTGTGAAACTCAACAGACTCTGTGAATTCGTTTCAGGGCTTCACCACCATGATAATGAGCTGCTCTCAAGAAATGCACAACATCGGTTACGCCTGGCGCGGACTGAAGGAGCAGCTCGGGGAGGAAGTCGATCAGCACATCCAACGCATGACCTTCCTCAAGGGCAAGAAGGTGCGTCTCCGTAATGATTTACTGAAGACAAGCCGTTCTTTAGTGCTGTTATTCAGGACCACACACCTTTACGATCTTGTTTGCTGGGATGCATTGTCAAAACAAATGATTAGAAACTAATGACAGCAAATACGACAAAATTGAAAACTTAGAGGAACATTTATATAGTTTTATTTGCATGACACTCATCAAATCTAGGTAATCTTTCTAGTTCATTGTCTGAAGCAGTTTACACTTTTTGTCATCTATGGAAGGCCTTTTGTAATAGATTACTCTTAATTTAACTTTTTATCTAACAAAACACACTTTTTCTCATCTATGGAAGACCATTTCAGCCACTGAATTAAAAATAAAAAAAGGTAATTGTGACTTTTTATCTAACAATTCTGACTTTTTTTCCTCAGAATTCCTCAGAAGTTAATATCTTGCAATTCTTACTTTATAACTCACAATTGGGAATTATAAAGTCAGAATTGTGATATAAACTCGCAACTGTGAGATATAAAGTCAAAATTGCAAGATATGAACTTGCAATTGTGAAAAAAAAGCAAATTCAAAAATTTTATAAAAAAAAAAACAATAAAAACAATTTATAAGTGTTGTTAATCCAAAACCAACATCCAGTTCTCCTTCAAACATTGTGTAAATTGAAAAATATTAATAACAATTTCTAAGTGTTGGTTATGCTACATATTGTGCATATTTTTAAACACTAGAGTCTAAATAAAAGTAAATAAAATCTGAAGTATAGACTGGACTGGTCTGCAGGAACACACACACTCCTCTGAACCTGCCATTCATCATTACTCATAAGATATCATTGCTTACAGTATTAGGATTTAATTTAAACATATGGGCAACTGTAAAGGTGCCTTTAATGTCTAAGAGCAGTTATTTTACTGTGAAATAAAGACACGTACACATTTTGATGTATATATGCACTCAGCTCAGGACGAGTCTTTATGTAAAGTGGAAATACTCAATATTTACATTTTTAATGTAAGCATCGAAGCGTCTCTCAAAGCAGCTGTTCTTGCAGCGTCTGTATTGAACACAGAGAGCTCTTGTGCTTTTGCATCTGGTTCTGTAAAGAGTGTCTGTGCACAGTACTGTACTGTAAGTTTTGTCAATTAGTTGTACTAGATTATTAATAAGATTAATATTTGACTATGTTGCGTTTTCATATATCATGGTAGCCTGTCAGTGACTAAATCTGCACTGAGACGGGGATCTCTGTCTTCATTTCTAATGTGTCCTGTGTCTGTTTCTCTCAGGGTGTGTGTTTCGACGTCCCGGCCAGCAAAGCGAAAGAGATCCAGGTATGACGAAGCGCTGGTGTGTTTGGAGTGGTTTGTAAAGCGACGCTCGAGGGACGTGTCTGTACACACGTCCAGCTGATCGTGAGCGTCTTCTTTCCCAAGCCACTGTGATGTGCTGGAGTCGCTCTGTGCTCTCGGGTTTCACCAGCAGACGCCTGTGTTTGCTGACTCGGTGTGTTTTTGTCTCTCTGCAGGACAAATGGCAGGACGGCCGGCGCTGGCAGCTGAGCGTGGCCACAGAGCTCCCCGAGATGGAGCAGAGCATGCGGCAGAGCAGCGAACGGACGTCCGGCGGATTCGGCGGCGGGCGAGGACGCCGCTCATTCGGCTTCAGAGGCAATAACAGTTCTGGAGGTAGAAGAGGACGAGGAGGTCCTCAGAAACGCAGCTTCAGCCAGGCCTTCAGTTACTGATGTGGACTCTGATGGTCTGTCAGACTGTCATTTTTTACTGCCGTTTCGCTCTTTACCCGGGCGTTATGTACCATGAAATATGCTGATTGCTTTTACATGCAGTTCTGCTATTTATACAACCAATCCCACTGATATTAAAGTGGTCTTTAAACTACACTGCGGCTGTGCTTCATTGCTCATAATGTGGTATAAAACTCACTGGCTTCTCTTACGTGGGCTGGAATGACAAATCAGATTATGCAGTAACATGATTCTAATCTGCAGACTTCAAATACTTCTTACAGTGTCTAAAAAAAAAGAGAAAAGCCCGTGATTACAGTCAAGGGTGTCCAACCCTGCTCCGTTCCTCATTAAACACACCTCATCCAGCTAATCGAGGTCTTCCGGATCATAAGAAATGATTGGAGCCGGATTGGACAGCCCTGGTCTGAGTCAGCTGTTCCTTACATTACATTGACTGCAGCGCTGTGAACTCTTGAGTTACTTTCTCAGTCACTGCACAGATGAGTGACATTCATTATTCACCCGCAGCAGATGCAGGTGTTCTTACTGATGTCCTGCACGTTCATTTGGGAATGAAGGCGAAACAATTTAAAGAATCCAAAAAAATAAATAAAAATTCATATAAATACTATTGAAAAAAATAAAAATTACACATAACTTCAATAAAATATCAATAAAATAATACATAATTCATTAACATGTCCATTAATTAATGTATTTTTCCTTCAGTTGCACTACACAACAACAACAACAACAGATACAGTAGTGTGAAGCTGCTCGTTCAGTTGATCTGGTCGTATTGACCCGATGAGGTATTGTGAATGTTGCAGTCCGTCTGGAAGGAGTAACCTGAAAACTCCATCGTCTCACCTGAAATCAGAGGATTTTAATTAGCATGCATCTAATAAGGACAAACTGATCAAATGGTTTGTTTAGTAGGACACTTTCTTATAATATAATTTTGCTCTCCAGTGTTTTACTGGTTAGAGTGGTTGAATTGGTTTTCTTACACAGGCTTCCCATCCACATTGAGTTGGGTCTCCAGCCTCTGTCACTCTCGTACGAGGGACTCCAGTGCTCCAGGTTCTTCAGATGATCCACGATCTGCAGAATGAACGCACACGGTCTTCAATCCAGCATTCAAAGAGCTAACTAGAAAAGAGCAGTTCTAACAAACTCTGGTGTTGGCTTGACAAAGCATTAGCTGGAGCTGAAATGAGTTGTCCATGTCTTGTGGTGGTGTTTGAAGGGATCGTTCACCCAAAAATGAAAACGCTGTCATCACATACTCACCCTCAAGTCATTCCAAACCTGAATGAGTTTCTCTCTTCTAATGATGACACAATTTTCATTTTTGGGTGAACTAAAGTGAGTTGTTTGTCAAGCCAACGTAGCCGTGTGCATCAGAGATCTTACCTTCAGCACCGCTTCGGTTTGCTCGTGCTCGTCTGTCTTGTTCAGCTGCAGTCCTGCGGAGGTCATTAGTTAGTCATTTTTAAACCTCTGCTAATCTGGACTATTGTCCGCAGACTAGCTAGCACAAGTACCCTGTGAGCAGTAGATGGCTGGTCTCTCCTCCTCAAGATCATCTTTTCTCAGCACTTCAGTCGTGGCACTGCCTCGATCATCTGTGAACTTCCAGAAGGCCTCTGTATGCATACGGGAAAGATGTGTCACATCCATGATCATGTGGAAGGAAGTTGTCACGTGTCATTGGTCGTTACCTGTAAATCTCTCCAGTGGTGTGTGTCTTTGTGTTTGTGGCGGTGATGCAGCTTTACTGTCGGTATCCAAACACCTTAAAGCTGAAGAGAAACATGTCATCACAAACTCAGACTTCTTATGCATTAGTAAGAGTGACACACTATACATCTGTATACAGATGCACTTAATGTCACTATATGTGAAATATGAAATAATATCCCAAAAGGTTTATATGTGCAAATACCTTTGCGTCTTTTCACTGTTTTGCTGTGTGGAAGGAGAATATAAACTCTGAAAGCGTTGTGGCCTTTCTTGATGCTTTTGTCTTGGAGCTCTTTGACGTCCGTCAGGGAATTGAGTGCACATCGGAAGTTGGCTTTCCATGTCTTGGGATCGGGTTTGTCTATGCCGGGTTTGTATCGCCCTGAAATCCACGAGAGGAGTTTGCATGATCATCCAGCACCAGTTTTCAGTACATTTCAGTTGTGTTCCTGCCCAAGCTGATCATTGTTGGCATGATTTAACTTCTTTAAACATGTTTGGGAAAATTACAAGTGATATAACGTTAATATTAAATGAGCTGTTCTGGGTCTTCATCTGGATGTTTCAAAGAATTTGGGCAAAATCTCAGTGTTAGCCATCTGAGACCGGTGACCAGAGAAATGAAGTTCATGCACATACCGCAAGTGTCTAAAAAAAAAGCCACATTTACTTTAAATAAATACAGCACACGTTTTAGTTAGCAAAAGGTATTTAGCGCTTTCTGTTTGTCAAACTCTGTGGAACGTGTTGAAAGTTATTGAGATTCTCCCCAAATAAAAAACACAAAAATAAAAAGAAATCTTAATTAATTTCAAAAAAAACCACCAACTAACACACACACTGATACATACTATCTATCTAAAAAAATTAATTTTTTTTATTTATTTTTGGCGTTTTATGCCTTTTATGTAGATAGGACAGTAGGTCGACAGGAAGTGAAGTGAGTGGGAAAGGTCCGCAAGCTGGGACTCGAACTCGGGACGCCTGAAGCGCAACGGTGTTATGGAGTCAGTTTTTATGGATGGGTTTTAGTTAGACTCCAACATTAAGCTGAACTTGACACAAATGAGCAAATGTGCATTCACGTAATATAAATCCAGATTTGGACGTTCATAGATCTCGTTTCTCATGGTAACCAATATGTTACTATGAATATATATAGCACATTCATATATTTGTTAACTGTAAGCATTTACATATTTATTTATTTATTTGTTTATTTTGCATCCTGATCCTTTCAAAAAAAATAAATAAATAAAAAAACTGGGATATTTGAAAATTAAAACCTTTGTGATGAAACAGGATGAGTGTTTTTCACAGATACCATATAATAGATTTGCACAGATATCAGTGAAATATCTGTCTGAAATATGAAACATATTTCCTGTCTGCTTCGCTCGTTTTTATCAAGCTTCCTAACTGTCTAAATATTTGTTCGTTTGTAATCAAGATAATATCTTTTATTTTCATGTGGTGTAATCAGAGAAATCAGTCGCCGTACCTGTGTGGATCGCCCAGTTTCGAAACAGAGTCGCGTCTTTCTCGATATTCCAGCCGTGCCGGGCTGCATGTTTCCAAGGAATCTGGAAAACTCTGGTAGACTAGAGTAAAGAAAACACGGATGTATTCATGGATACTGACAGATCTAGACATGTATAGTCAAGTCAAGTCACCTTTACAATACACTTTGTGTCAAAGCAGCTTTACAGTGTCAAATAGTTTTTCAATAATGTATAGCAGTTAAAAGTAAATGCAATCTGATTAACACTTGATTGGGCAAGTTGGAAAGTTACAAATGTTTAATGAGGCTGGATCAAAGCGAACAGCAGCCGTCTGAACCTGATCTCACCTCGTCCAGCCACACGACTCCAGGATATCTGCCCGAATCGATCTGTTCCTCCAGCCACGGCCGCAGACGCAGGCGTCCCTGATGCATCTCTGGCTCCGGAGCCTGACGGACAGATCTCTCTCCAGATTCTTCCAGATGTTTGTCTGAAAGCCTTCAGTGCAGCTTGTGCAGGGCTTCCTTGAGGCTCACAGCCGGCGGTTTAACACAGCACTGATATCAGTGACACGCAGTCACATTAGCAGGAGGAAACATCACACCTCAGTCTGTCAGTCAAAACTCAAATCTTGGCCTCCTCATACCTGCACCAACAGGTTTGGAGGGTTTCCTTCAAACTGTGGGACGATTTCTGTGGTACTGAGGAACCAAACACAGTCCCGCCCCCACCATCAATTTGATATATTACACTGAAAGGGGAAAAATCTGCAAATACATTAGTTGAGTCACTAATATTAACGACAGAATAGCTGTTGAAGTTATTTACTGAAGGGACAAACTAATAAACAGACACACTGTAGAGGAAACAAACTCCAGCTGATAAAAATAAGTATTTAGCTTTGCAGAGCAATACTTTGAGGTTTCTCCAGTGTTATTGTAATTGTGGCATACTGAGCGTAAGAGTTGCACTTGAGATTCTTATCAGTCTGTCGTGTGTTCTTAGTAAAGTCTGTGAGTCATGTTTTTGCTTCACTTATTTCCTGTTAACTTCACTGAGCAGTTTATGCATCTCAGGTATTTTCCAATGAAATAATCTCCGGTCTCGCTCTTTTCACAATGAGTAATTAAACACACTCACACATGCAGAACAAAGTGTAATATTTTAGTGTGATTAACACACACCTAATGGCTGTAATTATACAAAATTAACGTTTTTTTTTTTTGTCGCTGGAGCTAGTCTGACAGATATATAAATTAGCACATAGGCTTTTGAGGAGACCAATCATATCAGAGTCATTTGAAACGGCACCAACAAGTGCTCCTAAATCAGACATGAAATATGAAATCAACAAATTTTAGGATATAAATGTGTGTAATTCTACTGCTGAATGTAAACAATATTTTTTTATAGTTGGCCACACTTTTTTAACAATTTTTTTTGCTTTCGGTTCCAGATTCCACACCGTCAGAGGCCATTGACACGGCTTTCCATATATATACTCCGACGCTGCTGATAATACCGCGACAGCAGTCAGCAGTAACACATTAAACCACACTTGTGTAACAATGCAATACAGAGAGCAAGTGTGGGAACTCTGGGCGGCAAGATTTCAGTCCGACCCTCATCAAACACTGAATCTATCTCTGATTGTGGAATGAATCTGAGAATCAGCCAGTGAGATGCTCCAGTCTGACTCTTATGATTAGCTGTTGTTATCAAAGCTAGCTACAGTATCAGTATTAAACGCCCTACTTACAGATACAGATAAGAAAGTCTCATCCAAAGGTTCATATGCATCTCAACCCTTTCACAATCGTCTCGCATCACAGCAGTAAAGTAGATCGCTGGGATATTTCTGAGTAAGTTTTTGGAGAAAACAACATTCAGTGCAGTAACTGAATATTTCAACCTTTGCCTTCATTGCTTCACTGAATGGTTGTTCTCAGTTAATTACATCATTCAGCCTTATCACAGCCAGCTTTTGTTTATTTGGACCATCATCATTAAAGGGCTCATATGATTTCAAATTTTCCTTTCTCTTTGGAGTGTTACAAGCTCTTGGTGCATAAAGAAAATCTGTGAAGTTGCAAAGACTAAAGTCTCAAATCCAAAGAGATATTCTTCATAAAAGTTAAGAGTCAACCACACCCACCTGAAACGGCTCATTCTAACACATCCCCACATCTCTACATCACTGTGTGGGAAGATTTGCATAATGCCACCCAAATGTTCACGCAAAGAAAGAAGGCGTAACTTTTATTCTCACTGTAGTATTGTTGCCGCCACCATCATGTTGTGGAGACGCTGTGTTTCATTGTGAAAGCAAACTACCTTGTTTGGTTTTCCAAAAGAGGACGATATCCGCGGAGTCCAGCCCGGAGTCATCACATGTGGTTGCCGCCAGCCGCGCCGTTCTCAAGCCACCAGCCATTCCTCACTCAGTTCCAAGGACAGTTTGGCGCTTCTGACTCACAGTCTGTAAGTATGTTTTTTTATATTTAAAGAATGTGCCACTGATGATTCAAACACGAGTTTTGAGCAGTGTAGAGTAGTGCTTGTTGTTTGTCGTTTCTCCAGACATGGTTTTATGTTTACGCAGCGATATACGTAATGCAACACATAAAAACACAGTACAAGTAATTATAATCAGTAATTATGTCCCCACTGGATGCAACAAATGCCTCGTTTATAATGGGTTCTATTGTTTTTGTCTTGTTTGTCTTGTTTTTGTCTCGTAACATTTCAGTCACACGCTTGAGGCATTCAGCCAATCACAACGCGCTGGATAGCTGGCCAATCACAGCACACCTCTCTTTTCAGAGCAATGAGCTTTGTAAAAATAGTCACGTTTCAGAAAGGCAGGGCATAGAGGAGAAACAATAATGTACACTATGTGGAAAATAATGTTTTTTTTTTTAACCATAAACCGCATAAACACATTGCATTACACCAAATAAATACACAAAATAATGTTCTTTTTTAGCAACATCATAAGACCCCTTTAAATTAAAATGTGCTTTCACATCAAAGTTGTTGTTTTCCTTATGTATTTATTCTGAATATGGTTTATTTTCTTATTTGCTTTTATCACAGTTGTTCCCTGTGGTCCATGACCCAAAATGAAACCTGTAGCCCATTCCTGGATCGGGAAACAGGAGACTAGCACTGATTTAAACAATCATGCCCTAGTGTCCTTGGTGTTAAAAAGGAGGTTAAACCACAAAAAAAAATTACTGAAATGTAATGTTCTGTAGTTGAAGCCCTTCATAATTTGTATTTTGTTTTCCAAATAAATGTGCTGTCATCTTGAGGCTCACTATTCTACTATTGTCAGCGCTCTGCTGGTGTTGTTCACTTGTTGATCTCTAGAGGCCCTCAGTGGACTTTTTCTTTCTTTCTTTCTTTCTTTCTTTCTTTCTTTCTCAGAGTGCCTCTCTGTTGGTTGGATTGTGCCGTCTGTGTTTCGGTTCCCTGTGTGTCAGGTGTATGTCTTGCTGGTTTGGCCAACTGTTGTTCTGTTTTTAGAATATTTTAAACCTTTCTTTGCCCTCATCTTGAAGTGAAAGTTTGTTTTATTGGACTGCTTGTCTGTGCTGACCCCTGCCTGTGTGTTGGACTGTTTGTTTTTCAGTTTGAGGAGCCTCGAGTGTCCTCGATCCTTGATCCTCTGATTTACCACCCTGCTCACGCAGTCCCCCTCCAGGATCATGAGCCCATGAACTTGTTTCTCACAGTAGGAGTGCAACTGGAGGATCCCTTCAGGAGTCTGTTGATCAACATTTATTAATTAAAAATTAAAATTAAAATTAAAATATATGTATCTTGCCAAAAACATAAAAGTAAAAATAAAAATACAACTTTAAATTGTACCCAAGTATTAAAAAGTACAAGTACAAAAGTACAAGTAATATATATACACTGTATATACTGTATAATATAAATGACTAATTAATGAATTGAACTCAGTATATAAATTGGTTAAAATTATTATTATAAATGATAATGATGAAATATAAATGATGGTTAATTGATAAATGATTATAATGATTATATTATGAATGAATGAATGAATGAATAAAGTGAAAAGTGACGTGACATACATCCAAGTATGGTGACCCATTCTCAGAATTCGTGCTCTGCATTTAACCCATCCAAAGTGCACACACACAACAGTGAACACACACACACACAGTGAACACACACCCGGAGCAGTGGGTATCGTTTATGCTGCGGCAGAGGTTACCAGCATCAAGAGTTCTAGTTCTGGTTCTTAAATAAAAAGCACATTGAAAACAGCCCGAAGACTGATGAAAGTCCAAATAAATACAAATGCCAATAGAAAATTACAAAACATTACAAAGAAAAAAGAACATTACAGCTTATGAACAACATGACAGCTTTACTAGGGACAAACTCCTAGACATCAGAAATAGCACACTGTAAGGATGAAAGAACCTCAGATACTTAGATCTCCTGAGAATCAGACAATACAAACATACACGGGCATCTTCGAGACACCCCACAGAGTGGAGGTGCAGGAAACACCTCTCTCACATATGAGAGATTCCGTCCCCTCACCCATCCTCCCTCCACTTGGTTCACTCAGAAATGTCAATAGTGTAATGTTCTACATGAATGCAAGTAATATTTACAGTCATGTTTGGTATCATTTGAATAGTCTCAGGGTAAGTGGTACAAAGGTCTCAACCTTACAAAAGAAGACTAAAAGATAATACAGATCGTAAGAGTTTAGAGATATTTTGCTCACTGTAATGGGAGTGCCCTTTCCCAGAGTCTTCCATGGAAATAACTTCTGTTCCCATTAAGGTGTAAACCACCCAGCTCTGGGAACCTGGCTTAATGCAAATTCTAACTGTTTGTACACGCCTCCATTTGGGGGATGTTTTATCTTGGTGTTGTATTTAAAGGATTGAAGCAAAAGGGTCGGGGCCTTCTGTAGCCAGAATGAGCCGGTGGTATAAAGTGTGTTCACATATTTCATAATATGTATTTTACTAAAAGTCAGGTATGCATCTTACTCTTAGATTCATCTTTGAGAATTCAATGTCTTGTATTGATTTGATATCTCTGAATTGGCTATGTAATTTGCATAATACATATTTACCTGACTGATAATAAATTGTTACATTTGATTTGATGACATACTCTGAAATTTTTTTCTCAAGTAGATTAAGTGAAGGTGTGTTTCCACAAATCTGCATCCAGGGTAAAGTGCATACTAAATCTCAGGTTAGATGGAGCAAAGGGCACATCAGGTGAGGTTTTAGGTTTCTTACTAACTGCCTCTCAGCTTTAATTAAGGTGTATGTAGTTAAACCAACTACCATAGTTAGACAAATACATAGTAATGGTCATAACCGCTGGTTATTCTCTCAGCTTTAATTAAGGTGTATGTAGTTATATTAACTATCAGAGTTAGACAAATAGTGCTAGCATAACCACTGACTATTGTTTTGAGCTTTAACTAAGTTGTACATGGGTAACTGTAGGGGACTAAACAGAAACACTATTTAAAGAATGGTAAGCATGGGCGACCTATTAAATAGTATTAGTCATAACCTCTGGCTAATGATAAGACTGGGGAGTTTGTGATCGTGGGACCCACGTAGAACAGCTGACATAGATTCTTAATGAACGAGTAAATATAAAGTAAAGAGTTAACTAGAATAATCAAATGTCAGAAGTATAATAATAATTACAGACAGACAATCAACCAATTTGCCTTTCGACCTAAATTCAAGGTCATACTAAAATGGAGTCAAATTGGATAATAAAATGGAGTCAGATTATAATTGGACTTAAATTTAATAACTTTGCATGCTGAAAAGACCGAACACACAAGAAACCTTCAGCCAGCACTGGATACCTTCCTTGGGCCAAGAGCATGGACCTTACAAATAACATTTGCTCTCTTTTGAGCAGTCAGACATTTTACAGGCCATTAGTCGGAGGAGCTGCGATCCCATACAAGCGATCCAAGCGACGCAAACGAGGGAAGTGTGCTGGTGCGCTTGTGAAATTCTGACAGCGTGGTTTTAGTATTCCATTGCGGAGCATTCATGTGGTGAATCTCCACTCAATTGCAAATAAATCAGATGAAATACAACTCCTCACCCCCACAAACAAGGACTTTTTAAACTCTGCTGCGCTTTGCTTCACGGAAACCTGGTTGACTGGAGCCACCCCGGACAGCGCACTACATCTAACGGGGTGCTGCTAAGCCTGTAGTGAGATCTGTAAAGAGATGGACTACTGAAGCAGAGCAGGATTTACAAGCCTGCTTCGACTGCACTGATTGGAGTGTTTTTGAGGCTGCATCCACTGATCTGAATGAGCTCACTGACACTGTCGTCCCCCAGCACTGTGGAGAATCAACTTTTTGCCAATGATTTGAATGAGTTTTAGTGCAGGTTTGAAAAGCCTGGTCTCACACCCCACACCTGCTCCTACCGTGTCACAACACAGCCATCAGCACCCTCCCTCTACTGCCTCTCAGCCTGCACTTAAAATCTGCAAAGATTACATACACAAAGTCTTCAGGAAACAGAAGATGAGGAAAGCCAAAGGCCCACAGTATCCCCTGCAAACCCCCCTGCACTCCCCCCACTCACCATCATGAACAGCACTGTGGCCGCTTCAGACATAAAAAGACTGCAATGGACTGTTAGGACATCTTAAAGGATAATTGGTGTGCACCTGTCCAACCTTCAGGACTTGTACAACTCCAGAGTGAAGAAATGGGCAGGTGACATCATCACAGACCCCTCTCACCCTGGCCACAACCTGTTTGCACTTCTCCCCTCAGGCAGAAGTTACAGATCTCTGTGCAGTAAAACAACTCCATCTTAAACAGCTAACACAGCACAGTAGTCCAGAGAGATTAGATTATTGCTAGATTATATAAAGATTTAGACACGAAGAGGAGAATTTTAATATCAATCCTAAATCGGACTGCCAGCCAATGAACAGCTTGCAGAATCTAAGAGGCATGGTCATAATTGCAACCTTTCTTGAGAAATCTGGCAGCCGTGTTTTGAACCAATTGAAGATGAATCACAACAGAGGGCTGGTGTCCTGCATTATTTAACTCAACACACCTGCCTGGAAGTTTCTAGTATGCCTAGTAAGACCTTGCAACATTCTATTGTTTAATACAAGTATGAACATTTACATTAGGTTCCTCAAATCCAGTCCTGGAGTGTCACAGCCCTGCAGATTTAACTAGGTTCCTCAAATCCAGTCCAGGAGGGTCACTGCCCTGCAGAGTTTAGCTCAAACCCTGATCAAACTCACTTACCTGTGATTTTCTAGGGATCCTGCCCTGCGTCCCAATGTTCAAAATAACAATCCAAAAAGTTTAATTAGATTAGAATAAGTGTGTCCCAAAGCATAGTATGTTGAAAAGAGTTTAAATCCATGCATGGTTAATATTACCCCAATCCATTGCGCTTTGACGAATGATTTTGTTTAGAACTACAAACACAAATAAAAAAAGTTAAAAAACTACAAATATGTCGGATGTGCGTGACTGACGGTTAAGTAGAGAGGTTTAGATAAAGGGGTTTGAGTTACTGATAATCAACACTGAACCTTGTTAAAATTGTTGTTTAATGTTATCTGTGTAAGGATATTTCATCTACAACAATGTGAACTTTTATAAACATCTGTTTGGCCATTAACTTTTAAATGCATCATTATGCAAAAAATATGTAATGCAGCAATGGAGACCTTGGTGAGCTTGCTCAGGTGTGTTTGATTAGGGTTGGATTAGGCAGATTACGCTGCAGGGCAGTGACCATCCAGGGCAAGATCTGAGGAACCCTGCTTTATCCATTGATAGAGAATTTATTGGGCAGCATACATGAACATCCAGTGCTTGAAGTGGAAAAACAGAAGTGCGGTACTATTTATGTTCAGCCCAGGGGCGCCCCCAAGGGGTGGCCATAGCCCTACTGTATAAACTCTGGCCTCACCTGTGGCCACTCCTAGGATGATTTGCAGTGGGTACTATTAATTGAAATGCATAATGTAAATTCACAATAGTTTAAGAAGTGAAAAAAATAAATAAATAAATGCAGCACCCGCTGCAGCCACCAAAAAAAGATTGCAGATTGGCGCCACCAGAGTAGCTGCCCTTCCCCCTCGCCCTCCCCGTCCCGTCGTTGACTGCACAGGGCAAAAAGCAGGACTGATTTGATCACTTTTTGGAGAGACAAGTGTGTGTGCCACACAGTAATTACTTATAGTAAAGACATGCATGTATGTTCTCAGTTAACTTTTTAATCTAAAAGTTACTCAGTAAAGTTTTTACAGTGTTGAATTAGGGCTGGGCGATAAAACGAAAACGAAGATAATCGTCCACTCGGCTCAGAATTCAAATGGCAGCGCAGCACGAGGCGAGCTCACTCCATTATAGTGTTGTGAAATCCGGTGTGAAGCGCTTGAATTCAGCGCTGACAAACAGGAGAAATGTGTGCCAGGTTGATATAGTCAGAAGGTATTTCAGTCTACAAATTGCCATCATTTACCGTGGATGTACTGTAGTAACACTAACGTTAACTGCACCATGCATTGTGTCATAAATGTCATGTGAGATATTTATATCGAATTTTATTTAATAGACATATATTAAATGTATTAAAGGAGTAATAAAATATATTTTACAGTATTGTTTGTGATTAGTGTTTGTGCATTTATGTATATACCACTGTTTTTCATATAAATACAAAATAAAAACCATATAGTTAAATTTATACCATGGTATTGATGTGCTTTATAAAGTATGTGTGGTTTTAACAAGCATATTGCGAAAAGCAAACAAAACACTTACAGAGTGTGCGCATACATTACGTGATGGTCTAGACTAGTGAGCATAGGCCTACGAATTTATAGTGCGTTCTTTCACTGGAAATTTAGAATTATCACATTTTTCAAGATATGGGGCAGAAAATGTATAGATTTATATAATTTCATATAGTTACTATCACACGAAGAGTTAAGTTTTTCTCCAAAAGTCAGCATAATTATAAATGTGATATTGATTTTATACAACAGTTCAATAAACAATAAGTTAATATTAAGAGACTTATGTTTTAGACAACATATTCCCCGTTTTTGCTCTATTTCTAAAAACAAAAATTATTCCAAACACAGCCACTGTTTTGCGTCTCTGAGCAACATGATAGTGTTTCGTTCCTGAATGAATCAACCGTTTAAATGATTCGGTTCAATCGCAATGACTCACTTATTAACAGTAGGTGCTCTCGACTTCACACAGCACTGCGCAGATCGATCGCAATCTGACTTGAAGCAGTGCATGCCGGTTAGAAATTTTGTCCGACTTGAGATGGCACCGACGCCACATGACTGTCACGTGTGTCATCAAAGTACCGCGAGAGCGTGTCGAGAGCAGCCGGCTGACTCAGCCACCGCAGTTTCTCCAGAGAGACTGCAGGAGCGCTGATGATGACACAGCTGCTTCACGATTGGCCAGATTCACCGCTTGACTACCATCACGTGTGTTTCGGGTTTATTTGAACCTTTTCATTTCCAACAATGGCCAAAGATCTGTGTTTTTAGAATGGTAAAAGCTTTTTTACTGTAGTCACACTGTTGTATTGAGTAACGTATTGTCATTAAATTGATATAACAATTCATTGATAATTGTTTAAATGAATATAAAATTTAATACTTTTGACTTTAATACTTTGACTTTCTTAAAAATGGTCAAAATACATTTTAACAAAACACTAAATACAAATCACTACCCCTACACTCATTCAACAAATCTGAACTGTAAATTATGCTTTTTACAGTCATGTTACAGTTTAACATGATACTATAGACATTGCCCTACCCCGCTACTGGTTCAGCAATGTAGCAAATTAGCTCAAAAGGAAAATGAATATAAATAATTACTTTATATTTAATTATTTTTATTTACAGTTATTTACCTCAGCTGCCAGTAGTAACTGTAGCAGAATTAGTATTACAATCAACTAATCTCTTCGTCCAGTGAACAGTCAGTGTAATTTCATATCAAATCTAAGAAAGCATATTTTTGTGGCCACAGAAAATAACTTTCTCACAGTATTAATGAATTAGAGCATGGAGCTATAGATAGGATTGTAAAAGGGACATTATTCACAAACGGTGACAGAACCAGAAATTCATGTCATTTGTGCACAAAAAGTTTATTAACTAAGCACTAATACATAACTAATCTAAACAAACAAGCATACATTCACTCATACACGGGGAAGTTGAGGTGGATGAAAGAAACCGTTAGAGAAACCAGAGAATGCAGTTATATGGACAATGAGAGTTAAACAATCAGCATCGTTTTACAACCGGGTCTACAGCTGAAATTAAACCTCTGTTTCGTTTAGTTAAATATTCTAATTGCATTGCGTTGGCCGGTGAACAAGCATCCAGATGCAGTCTCAGATGAAAGTCTTGATGGTTTGGAGGTTCAGTGGTGTTGGAGTCACTATCACGTTCTTCCAGGTTTGAAGAGTGATGAACTTCAAAAGATATTCTGACTCCCAGATGGAAAGTGATGAGAGAAGAGCACAGAGGTAGAGAGACATCAGCTGAAATCTTTTGATCTTTGGTGAATGGAAAGACAAGGCCTGGCACAAACGTATGTCTCCTTGAAGACTTCTAGCTCAGCATCTTCATTTTCTCAGAATCTAAAACGCTATGATCTGGTGATCAGTGATCTTTAAAGTGTGAGGATGTCATACCATCAGGACTTGAGTGAGCCAATGAGGAATGGTATCTTTGGAGGGAAATTTTACGATCCTTTGTCTCTAGCATGGGGTTTTGCATATGAAAGAGAAGAATCTTCAAGATTCTTATAATACTAATGTGTTGCATAAGTATCAACATATAATATACACCCTCATTTAGATAATGAAAATACGAACTCATAGATACCAAACATGGTATAGGTGAGGTAATATTAACTAGTGATCTATCATAATGCATGCATAAAACAGTATACAATATAAAATACTATATACAAGAACAGTAATAATACACATAATGACCTGAGAATATGTGTTCATTCAAAGACAGGTTTGTCTATGAATTACTTTGAGAACAGTCCATTTCTATGGGCATTATGTGTCTCTCCCATGAGGAAAATGAGTGAGAGTTGCTCTGCCCGCATTCCTTTGAGCAATAAAACCAGTGTTATCAGATGATATGTCTTTGGTTGCCATGGAACCAGAGGCCTCTTCCGCCTTTTTGAGGTGTTAGTTGCATTTCAGGGGAAGGGTCCATAGACCCTCATAGTTGGGGTATTAGATAAAATTAACATAATTTTTTTAACAATTTATAAAAAGTTTAATACAATTAAAACAACATTAAATTAATGAAATGTTTAATAGAATAAATATTTTTTACATTTTCATCTAAGAATGTTTTACCTTGCACAACATTATGGCAATGATTACAGTGAGGACATTTAAAGCAGCCCTTAAGCTTGTCTCCTAACCGAGAACTTTCACAGGTAGGTGGTAAATATATGTACTTTGTCCCATGGGGTTGTACTTTTTTAAAAACTAATTGGAGGATCTGGAAACGTATTTCTCAACAACTCGTCATTTTGTAAAATACACCAATTTTTTCAACTAATTTGTTTATTTTTTTTTTCAGCAATTGTACTGTATTTTGTTACAAAGTGGACCTTATTAGATTTTTTTTTGCTCTTTGTAACAAATGTCCCTTGTCATATTTAATTATTATTATTATTTTTTAATGTATCTTAGGTTTCTCTCTCTAAAATATTCCAAAGCAAACAATCCATTCTCATGATCAATATTTGTATAAAAGACTCAACATCCATGGTTACCATATAATATGAATTACCGATATTATTCAACTCTTGAATATTTTTCAATACATCAGTAATATCTTGAATATATGCAGGTTATGAAGGTAAAAATGGTTTGATAAAATAGTCTGTATTTAGAAATGGGTTCAGTTAAACTACCATTCCTGCATACCACCTGACCACCAGTATAACACTATAATTAAATTATGAATTTAAGGTACCATATACAATGAAGCTAAATGAGTATTTTATATTAAAGGCACAGTATGTAAGATTTTTTAATTAAAATTCCCAAAAACCACTAAAACGGTGTTATATATTTTGCTGACTTGTGTATCTCAAATGTCTCGAAAGAATGTATAAATACAGAGAAATAAACAATTTTAAGTAGTGACACGGACCGTGTCCATATAGTCATTGTGTCTCCTGCCAATGATGTCATAACCCCTCGATTTCCACTTTTGGAAACACTTTAATATGTCGTGTGTTTTAATAGACAGGTGACGACCACACAGAGTAGCACTGTAACAGAGCTTTCATGTGTATCTAGTATGATCAAACACCGCTGCTGTGGGGATGAAGACCACAACTCCCATGATTCCACACTCTCAGTTTATTTTGAATATGCGCCCTCTAGAGGCGAATAAAATACATATTGTGCCTTTAAATATATATATTTAATCCAACCATTATCTAATCCATGTTGCAACAATTGTTCTAGTTTTAATTTAAGGCTATCTGTAGGGTCAAATGTAAGCCATTGATAATACTCTCCATTCTCTAATTGTCTATTAGCATCTTATATATATATTTATTTCTCCCAAATCACAATTGCACCTCCTTTGTCTGCTCTTTAAATGACTATTCTATCATTAGCAAATGACATAACTTAATAATTTTAAATGCATGCATAGAAGTAAACCTTCTATCCTTAGAATACAAGATACTGATGAAAAGAGACATTTTGGATTTATAAATTAAAGGCTTATATATATCCAGGATTGAATGAAGACTTGGATTTTACTGATTTTATTTGAAAATTATATATAAGGTTCTCTGGGCTAAACTCGGGGACTGGAGCCATCGCTGGAGCAAGCTCTGGGGCTGGAGCAGACTCTGTGAACCTTCTTCCTTCTTTCCTGTTTTTGTCAATGTTTAATGGTATATAGCAGGGGTGCCCAAACTCGGTCCTGGAGGGCAGGTGTCCTGCAGAGTTTAGCTGCAACCCTAATCAAACACACCTGAATCAGCTAATCAAGCTCTTACTAGGCATGCAAGTTGGAGCTAAACTCTGCAGGACACCGGCCCTCCAGGACCGAGTTTGGGCACCCCTGCTATAGAGAGATGTTGGTCACATGACAATTGTCAGCTCATCAGATGACTTAATGAATGTCACTGCGATCACCTGTGCTGAGTTTTGCTGTGTTACTCTCCCTGAGGAAGGCCTGAGGTTTCATTTATAAAATTCTCTGTAGATTTCATCCTAAAAGTGTACATAGGCACAAAAGTTTTCAGATTTATAAAGCGTGCATACATGCATCTCCACCTCGACTCCTCCCTGAAATCACCATATATGGAGTTTACATCGCCTAGTTTTACTATGCATAAACACATCAGGATGGAGGATCACTGCCTGCCCACGATTGTGCTGTATAGAGGACCGAGGAGCAATGAGGAAGAGGTTCAAGGACTCTCTTAAAGAAAATGTGTGTAATTCCTGTTCCTATGATTAATGCAGTATTGTATATAATGAGTGTGACACGTGAACATTTTTGGGGTTTACAGGTTAAAGAGGTCCTGAAAGCAGCTGAAATTATGTAAACGGATGATTGATCGTGTCTTTCACCTGTGATGGCCTTCTCTCTTGCATCCCCGCTGCTTCAGTTCCTCCATTTCTAAACACCGATGCTTACTCCATGAGCCGATGCTGGGTTATGTCATGCTTACCAGACAGAGATGACTTCAATCTCACAAAAGAAATTAAATCCCATAAAAGAGTTCAAAGATCTGTGAGATTCACATCCCTGATCGGAAAAAAAATTATGACACAGAACCAAATGTGTATTCCTGTTCCTATGAGTATTTGTGTGTGTGTGTGTGTGTTTGTGTGTAAAAAGGGGTAACCTGTATTTCTACTTGCTATTTCTACTTATTATCTGTAAAAATGTGTGCAATTCCTGTTCCTATGATTAATGCATATTATATATAATGAGTGTGACACGTGAACAAAGAGGTCCTGAAAACAGCTGAAATTAAGGTCCTTACAAATATTGAACTGAAGGCTGATTTAAGGTCCTTCAGTTCAATATTTGTAAGCTGTTCAAAACATTACATTCTTACTTTAGGATAAATGGAATATTATGATTATGTTAAAAGTATGACTGAACTTTGGTCCAAATCATAAAAATTTTTCCGATCAGGGATGTAATAAGGAAGTTGAGCTGGGAAGAATCTCACAGATCTTTGAACTCTTTTATAGGATTTAATTTCTTTTGTGAGATTTAAGTCATCTCTGTCTGGTAAGCATGACATAACCCAGCATCGGCTCACGGAGTGAGAAATGGAGGAACTGAAGCAGCGGGGACGCAAGAGAGAAGGCCGTCACAGGTGAAAGATACGATCAATCATCTGTTTACATTTACAGTTTAAAAATGCTTTCATTTAATTTACTGAGGTAAAATATATTAAATTCATCATGAATACAAAACAGTGCTTTTATTTGAAAGATAAACTCAGTACCACATTCGCACAACAACAGATTTAATGTATTGACTGATTTAGATTAACATTTAAAATATTTCATTGAATATTAATCTTGAGTAAGATGCTTGAAGTTGAACACAGCTGGATTAAAGTTACACTAGTAAAGATACACTGTCATTAGGACGTTAGAAGTAGTTAGAATTAAATTACCTGTGTGTGTGTGTGCGTGCGTGTTTCTATACTGGTGGGGACTTAAATCTGAATACACTCCAACTCATGGGGACTCACTGTGGGGACCTAAATTGAGGTTCCCATGGGGAAACAAGCTTATAAATCATACAGAATGAGTTTTTTTTTTTTGAAAATCTAAAAATGCATAAAGTTTTCTGTAAGGGGCAGGTTCAGGTGTAGGGTTGGTGTAGGGCACTTGAAAATACAGTTTGTACAGTAGAAAAAACATTATGCCTACGGAAAGTCCCTACAAGGATAGTAAACCAAATATATATATGTGTGTGTGTGTGTGTGTGTGTCAGGGCCAGCTCCAGGCATGGGCAGGGGTGGCCTGAGCCCACCCAAATGACAGTCTTGCCCACCCAATCAGAATTAGGATTGGTAAAAAAAAAAAAAAAACAATCATAAAATAAAAAGAAAAACATGAAGTTGACTGTATTTTGAGAAGTTTAAGCTATAGCTTGAGACTGCCCAAACAATCATAAAATAACTAGGAAAACTGCAGCATAGCAAGGCTCGCTGAATTCACGCGGAGGCTTCAGTCTGTTGCAGAGAAGCAGAGGCTGACAACAAGTGAAAATGGGCAGAAATATTTGCGCGCTATCACGGGGAGTTTGCGAGTTATGAGTTTAAAGCACAAATATGTATCTACCACTGAAATTACCTGAGCAGCTTTAATGTTCTAAAGGAAATAATTCATGTAATTCATAATTGTGACGACTAGCAATTTTCTATCTTGAGATTCTATATAAGCGTCTAAACTGCATAGGCTCTACAGTTGAAAGCTTACCCCTTTTGACTTGCTGTTAATGTTGAATGTAAGTACCACTTACTACAGCAACAGTATAGCGACTGTATTATCCAGTGATGCAAACTATTCAACTTTCTTTTTTTTACGACTAGCAATTTTCTATCTTGAGATTACATAATTCATGTAATTCATAATTGTGACGACTAGCAATTTTCTGTCTTGATATTTCAGGATATTAGGAATACAATTAAAACTGAATGGGTGCATATTTTAAAATAGCTAAAAATATTATTTGCAGTTCAGATTGATTACTTTACAAAAAAAAAAAAAAAAAAAAAAAAACCTTATTTAGTTCCTTTACCATCACCATAGTGGTCTGGTCTTAATATTTTCTTTAAAATAATAATGTAATGTTCAAGATATGATTATGGCCTTGTTTGGTTTAAAAAAAAAAGTGGAAAGGTCAAGGTGACCGTGTGTGTTTGTATATATATATATATATATATATATATATATATATATATATATATATATATACACACCACTAGTAATATGCTACTAAGTAATAATATAGATGTAATATGCCAATATTTATAGCATCCCCTTTGTCTTTATGTGGTTTGGTTTAGGTGCATTTTTGTCCTGTTACTGTGTTTAGCATGTTATTGATTTATATAACACTTACAACTATTATACATTATACTATGGTTCAATTTATACATATTTATATAAATATATCTGCTGGCGCAGGAACATGATATGCAGCAGTAATAATGATTGGCTATGGGAGCTGCGCAGTCATATCAAAGCTGTTAATCTACCACAAACGCTAACATCTATCTGTTCGGTTTCATCTCATATTTAATATTATGTTTGTTTTATTTATGAATTGTTCGCTCATCTAAATGATTTGAGGAGGCACTGCTCAAACACTTGTTTCTCACACCACACTGAATGGAAGCGACGGATGGATTTCACATTTAATCATGAGGAGAACGCACAAGTGTCACATTCATCATCCCTCAGAAACACCACTTCACAGCTGCTTTTCTTCAGTCTTAGTTTTTACCTTTCACAATGACTGTCTGCACAGAGACACCTGGGACCCGTTCCAGCTGAACCCGATCGGAGCCGAAAAAGAGAAGAAGAGAATATGCTTTCGGATTCTGCAGAACCTGGTGGCCGTTATCGTGGGCCTGCTCGTGTTGGTCAGCGGGGTCATGAGCAAGGTGAATCATGACTATTACATGCTCATAAATATTAATAGAGGATAACAGCACCACCGCCCATGACTGTTTACTCATCTCTATGGCGACGTGTACATTCACAGCAATTCACAAACATCTGGAGCGTTCATGATTAAAATACATACATGTCAGTTTCTGTGAGCGCATACTGTTGAGCTATTGAAATATTAATCTGTTATCAGGATTTTTTATTTTATCGTAGTCATAGTTCAGGGATGAATATTGTAAATTCTACCATTCTTAATTGATCAAAGACCAAGAAGGACTTGCTGAAGACACATTGCCATGTAAACGCCAAATAACCATTATTCACTTTATAAAGATAAAATAATAACAAAATGTGACTAATTTGTGTCTGGTTACTATTTATTTATTTAAGGTGATGTTACAGTGTAATCACATAAATATAGCGTAATATTAATTAACTACATTTACTTACTATGGGGTTAGGATTAGGGCTTGGGTTAGGTTAAGGGTTCGTTGCTTGTTATCATGCACGATTTACTGTTTTTACTAGAGTAAGAACATGTAACACGTGTAACTACATCACATTAAAATAAAGTGTTACCTTGTTTCTTATTGCAGTTGCTGACTTTGTCATGCTCACACAACACTGAAGATTCAGTCATTCATAGATGATTCTGCGTGTAGTGAATCAATGCATTAAAGGCATTTTTTGTATTGCAGGGCTCTCTGCTGGTCTTGACCACTCTGACCAGTCCAGTGTCCTTGAGAAACAACGTGGACAAACAGTTCTACACGCTGATGTTGATGTGTGTGCTAGTGATGCCAAACCTGCTGATGTTCCTGAAGTCTCTGTGGAAGTGTGTCTTCAAGAGCTATGTGGCCCCTAACCCAAGGACGCTGGGAATCGTGAGTTGACATGATGCAGATTAACACAGGAGAACACTGCTTTCTACAAATTTTATAGGAAAAGAATTGAATAAGTCTAGCAGTTCCTGGACTGTGGGTAATGAGGAATGAAAAGAGGAAAGTCACATGCGAGACATTGGCCCATGAATCAAACTGGAAAAAAATAGATGGACAAATTACAAAGTAAACCATGCACTCACTGAGATATCACTGCAGTCCAAATCGAGCTTGAAACATTTCTAACGCTGCTCCTGGAGATCTACTTTCCTGCAGACCCAACCTGCTCCAACACACCTGCCTGTAATTATCAAGTAATCTGGAACACCTTGATCAGCTGGTTCAGGTGTGTTTGATTACGTCTGAGCTGAACTCTACAGGATGGTGGCTCTCCAGTAGCAGGGTTAAACAGCCCTGCTTTAAAGCAGTGGTTCTGAATTCCACTCCTGGCGACCCCTCGCTCTTTAAAATTTGCATATCTTTGTTATTTAACACTCCTGATTCAGACCATCAGCTCGTTCGGAGAGAACTCCACGCATGAACTGTGTCCGACTGATAGAGTCCCTACACAGTGTTCATTGCTCTCTAATCCCTGAGCATGAGAAATTCATTCTGCTTCAGAACTTTCATTCACGGATTTGTGCTACGCCACGACCTGCAGCGTCTTCACACACAGACCAAACTTCAGTAGCCTCTCACTGAAGAACACAAGATCCAGGGTGTGGATTCACATGTAGGGGCTGGAGATTGGTAGGTTTAGGTATATGTAAGGTGGAAGGAGTTGGATCTGGATTCAACCACGACCCCTGGATCTTGTGTTCTGCAGTGAGGACCATCTATCAAACTTACAAGAGAAGTGTGAAGTGTGACATAATATAACTTTATATCTCGCACACTTTAATGCCCTCTGAATGGAACACATTTGCTCCCTTCGAATTGGAATCATGTCGGAATATCCTGTGATATCCATTTCGAAAGGGGACTTACGGTCGAATAGAACAAAGATCGTGATAAGAGATACATACAAAATGTGCAGAGCGGGGGGTCGCAAGGACTGGAATTGAGGACCAGGCGATCATTTAGTGAAGGATGTTGATTTAAGCCTGTGTTATACTTTCCGCGTGTGCGAGTCTGCTAGTGTCTGCTATGGAATGCATGATGTAAAAATTGTCACAGGAGAGTGTGCGCGGAGGCTCTGCGCAGACATCCGCGTGCCTCCCATTTTTTGTCAGAAGGCTTCAAAATCGGCAGTTGCACATGCGCAGGCTGTGTGAAGAAGCCCATCGCTACTCGAACCTGTACAATCTGTCGATAAAACAATATAAAGACAGCAAGATATGCAATAATTCTGGGCAATTGTTTGTTTACATGTTTGTTGTTGAGTGGAAAATCAGCGTATGCTTTCGGGTGTATAAATACAAGTAGTCTGCATCTACGCTGTCCGTGTACGAGTCCGGAATGCTCATGCGGAAAATATAAAACAGGCCTTAGTCTCTTTGTGCTGTTATATAACAATGATGACTTGATGGCAGAGGAGTAACTCCTGGAGTAGTTCCTGTATCTCCAACATGCATGAACTGGTGAAATGTATACCTTGAATGCAATGGAAGCCTCAGTGTGCACATGAAATGATTGTTGTTAATGCTTCCGCAGATGTGTGGGATTGAGAGTCTGGTGGCAGTCGGGACCGCGATACTGGTGCTCATTGTGATGCCTAAGCTTGATGTTCTCACAAACCTCAGCATCCCCGGAGGCATCTGCATCCTTTCAGCCGTGTTTCAGATCGCCTTCCGCTTGCAGACGCAGAGCTGGATGATCCTCTACCCCATATGCTCCCTCATCCTAGTGCTCAGTGGTTACGTTCTACTGGTGGTCGACTACTACGTGAGAGAATCCTCTTTTGTCCCGGGACAAGTACAAGGTTGTTACATATATGTAGGCATTGCGATTTTTGCATCACTGCTGGTTTCTCTGAACTGGTGGGAGAACCCTTTTCAGGCCAGCACTAACATTCAGGAAATGCTCAGCGAACTAGACACTTTCAGAGACACCGTTTATCTGTTCACCAGCCTCATTCGAATAGCACTGACTTTGGGGGTGTACTTTCTGTATTACTGCCTGATTGCTGAGACTCCCATTGTATGGAATGATTTCACCAAAGCCAGTAAAGGCACAATAGAGATAGGCCTTGGGCTGTTTTCCCTGCAGGCGTTCTGCTCTGCTGCGTGCCACTGGTTTGGAGTTGTGGCCTGCAAGATCCACGCGATGAGATTTGGTTTTGCTCTGCCTGTGTCATTAACTGGTCCAGCAACACTAGTCCTGGGCATAATACTTTTCTTGACACAAGCTGAGAGTTTGGCCCCTTCATCTGAAACTGCTAACTTATATAGATCCGGCAACAATTTTACAATTCAGACTCCATTCTGGCCATTTTGCCATGAACTTAAAGCTCTCAAGGATGTCAATAAAACCTTGCTTATAATGTTGGAAATTTCCTATAGTATCTGCAAAACGTCACTCAACAATCCAAACTCCATGTGGCCTTTCTCCATGCTGGCGCTGGAGGGGGTCTGCATGTGGCTCGGGCTGGTCTCGTGCACGTATTACGTGTGGAAAATAAAGGTACAGAGAATCGAACGCACGTCCCAACTTTTCGTACGCCGCCTGTATGAATCCGCCTTCATTGACCTCTCTATGCTGCTGAACACGAAAATGAAAGTGGTTCGTACGGCAAACAAGGAGAGGTACATATAAAATCATGATGTACATGAAATGATACACGTAATACAATACAAGTGCACGAATTTAATCCAAATCTGACTGTTTCCTTTCCTTCTTTCTGTCGTGTAGTAGTAGTAACAATGAAGTGGAAAACTGTGTAATTTACCTTTGTGCAACAATGTGGCATGAAACATACGATGAGATGCTAAAAATCATGACTTCAATGTTCAGGTATTTACGATGGATGAGTATTATTAATGTATTTCAGCTCAAAGCCCAGTTGGTTGAAACCCCTTAAGCAAAGAAATGATCGCTAAGGCTTTTCTTCACCTAAGGGGTTTTAAACAACAAGCTGCAGTTCTTCATTCATCATGATTGTTTGTTGGTTTCAGATTGGACAGATACCGAGGGGATCCAAAGGAGGAACACAAGGATTGCTTTGACTTTGAGTGCCATATTTATGTTGACGATGCCTTCATGTTAGAAGAAGACACAGAGAAAAAGCTTGTAAACACCTACGTCTGTGACCTTATACAAGTAGTCATGGAGGTGTACAGGTAAAGCAAAGCTTAATTATATATATATATATATATATATATATATATATATATATATATATATATATATATAAATACTGTATACACACACACACACACACACACACATATATATATATATATATATATATATATATATATATATATATATATATATATATATATATATATATATATATATATATATATATATATTAGGGCTGTCAAATGATTAATCACGATTAATCACATCCAAAATAAAAAGTTTTGTTTACATAATATATGTATGTGTACAGGGTATATTTATTATGTATATATAAATACACACACATAAATTATATATTTAGAAAATATTTACATGTATATACATTTATATATTTATATTTCTTATATTTTATATTATATATAAATATATTTAATATATAAACATAACATATTCTTCTTAAATATATACATGCATGTGTGTGTATTTATATATACATAATAAATATACCCTGTACACATACATATATTATGTAAACAAAACTTTTATTTTGGATGTGATTAATCGTGATTAATCATTTGAAAGCCCTAATATATATACAACTGTAAACTAAATTTCACTGTTTTTGCCTTCAAGGTATTTACAAATAAGGAGCCTGATGAAGTTTCCATCATTGAAACACCATATGGTGGTCGTCTTGTGATTGTCATGCCAGAGGGAAACATGCTTTACGTCCATCTTAAAGACAAACAACTGATTCGAAACAAAAAGAGATGGTCACAGGTGAATCTCAAAGTCTTATTCCTTAGTATGACAAATAATTCAGTCTTTGCAACACTGTTAATGTTGAATGTTTACCTGAACCGGACTGAGCGTGTGTGCATTTTCAGATCATGTACCTGTATTACCTGCTTGGATGGAAAGGATACAATGTCAAAAACCCTCAGAAAATAACAGTAAGTTTTTTTTAATTGCTGGATAGTGTATAACATGGATTCACACAAGGTCACATCACGCACCTGCAGTTCTTCTGTGAACGGAGAAAACAGAATAAAACTATATACATAAAAATAAATTTATAGGCCTATACACCCAATGTATTTCACTTAAATCATTAACAGATTAGCCAAACGAAAGAAAGAAATGTGCTGAGTTTAGTTCATTGCGACACACTCCAACCAAAGTTCACGGAAAGGAAACCAAGATGGCTGAAAGTGGCATCCTGCTTATTTTCTTTATTTTGCCAAAGCTTCACAGTTTTGATTGATGTCTTCTATCTATATGACCATAAATCACGGAGTAACAGTTTTCTCTTTTAGAACAATGCAGTGATAAAAAACAGAGTTAAAGAAACATATAAAAAGTAACACCGCTCAATTTAAATAGTCCATAGTATCGTATCTGTTCAGCGTGCCCACCGTCTCACTGTGCTGTTATCCACCTTATTTTTCACTGCGGAAGTAATCTGTTTTCTGTGAATGTGCAAGACTTCCCATTCATTAGCCGCTGCAGGGAAATAGCAAGGGTAATAACAAAGTGCAGTAAACTGTAAAACTGCTTGTGCTACAAACCAGTGTGTTCATGATTAACATAATATATTGAAATAATATGGTAAGATACACCAGTTTGCAATATCAAGCAGCAAAACAAGCTGTTTTGTACAGCCAAAAATAGCTGGGAGACTGGAAACCTCGCACATAAAATATACAAAAATCCACACCTGATTTTATAGGAAAAATAAGGTGGATAGTTTATATGAAGGATGATGTTTTACATTGATAATGCAAGTGAAGTACAAAGCCTGTAGTTTACATAATAAATCATATTTTACCATCCAGATACGTCGTGCATGTGGAAACATTTGGCATCGTGCTTAATGAGAGACATTTTCTTGAAAAAATATTTTAACTTCTTTGAAGCGTTGACAGTTTTTCCTTTTGTTTAAAATATTGGGACAAAATCTGGTTATAAAAGATTATGCTGTATTGGCTATGACTAGATGCAAGATACCAGACTAAGGCTCTCTTCGTGATTTTTTTTTTTTTTTTTTTTGGGGGTAGGGGGCTTAAGAATAATATTGATTCTGCTTGAAGCAAAGCGATTTAATTTAAAAACTGTGTGTTCTTACAGAGACAAAACAACCCATGTCGTGCCAGTCTCATATCATTAGATGGTGAGAGTTACTTACTACCTACTCATGACAATGACAGCAAGAGGAGGCACATATCTGATGAAAACACATATATCATGGCCTTGGATGGAGACACAGACTTCCAGCCCGCCGCTCTGATTCTGCTCGTCGATCGTCTGAGGATGTATGACACCGTGGGTGCGGCCTGTGGACGAATCCACCCCACTGGAATGGGTAAAAATGATCTGCGTTCAGATCGAACAACTGAACAGAAATTGTCATCTTCTGAAAAAAAATTTACTTAAAATCTAGGACGTCAAATTGCATAACACTGACAAAAACCGGTACATGACTTAAAGGAAGAAAGAAGCAGCAGTTTGGATTCTATAGAAGACAATGTATTCCCTTTTATAGGCCAGCAAATTAAATTCTGATTAAAACATACAAAGTCCACTGACATAAACCATTCCTGGCAGTCACTGCAGTTTTATATTAACACCACAGAGTTGAAAGAATCATCGAAAAGATCAGATAGCTCAACAAAACACGCAAATCAGCGTTTACAATATGATAACAGTGCGCATATAACCTGATTATAAAAATGCTCACATGCAATATGAGCATGACACTCCACTTTTCCATTGATCAAATCAGCGGTTCTGTGTATGTGATGTTTCAGGCCCAATGGTGTGGTATCAGAAGTTCGAGTACGCGGTGGGTCACTGGCTTCAGAAGACGGCGGAGCACGTGTTTGGGTCGGTTCTGTGCAGTCCAGGCTGTTTCAGTCTGTTCAGAGGATCTGCACTGATGGACGACAACGTCCTGAAACGATACACCACTAAAGCCACACAAGCCTCTGAGTATGTGCAGTATGATCAAGGTAAACCCTTCCTCAGGCTCAGAACCCCTTCCTGTTTCTATAGCATTGGATATCTCACTAGCATGCTAACCGTCCACTAGAAGTCTTGTTTATGCTTAATAAATAACTTGCAGTTTCATTATCTCATACATTTGTCTTTACTATCTTGTCATATCCTATGAGACGTACAGTATATCAGAATAACCTTTTCCTGGTATGTATGGACACTTGTCATGTTTAGTACTACAGTGTTCATAAATGCCTAATGGTCTTGTTTTGGGATTTATCTCACCCCACTGCAGTGGAATAACTGAGAAAAAAAAAACACTTACCTGTCAATGCCATGTCACCTGTTTATATTTAACAAAGAATAATATTTGAAGTCTACACATATGACACGGACAGAATATTTTACATCAAAACTATAAAATTCAAATTTAATCAACATGATAAGGTTACATCAACTTTTGTGTTAGATCAAGTAGAAATAGATCCTTTAAATATCAGTTGCAGGTTAACACAGCACTTTTATTCAGTATAGTAGATAGTAGTGAGATGTCTATGACTTTTAGCATCTGATGTTTCTGTCTAGTTGATTCTGTATGATCGCTGAAAGTCGGGTTCCTCTATGTCCCACCAGTTCATCATGTTAATCAACTGCTCACATTTAGGTGAGGACCGTTGGCTGTGCACTCTTCTCCTGCAGCAGGGCTGGCGGGTGGAGTACAACGCTGCTTCAGATGCTTACACTAACTCACCGCAAGAGTTCAAAGAGTTTTACAACCAGAGGCGTCGATGGGGTCCTTCAACACTGGCCAACACTCTCGACCTGCTCCACCACGGGAAAGAAACGGTCCAGAGAAACACTTCCATATCCTTACTTTACATCTTATATCAGACCTTCACTGTGGCTTCCTCTATCCTGGGACCTGCCTCTGTCACCCTCATGATAGCAGGTAAATATTTAAAGACTGGGTAAAAACGTGTTATGGTGGTTCAACTACCCTGCTGGAAATGTCAGTTAGAACAAGCTTCTGATGGGACTGAGGTTGACCTGGCAGACCATCTGGTCGACCTGTTCAGGGCTTGTGTATTACCTAATCTGGTAGAGACCTGGTTGAAACGGTTAACCATGCCCCAAGACGCAACTTAGCTCACCAGGTTGAACTTCTTAGGCATGACCTGGTCAATAATACATCTCTGTGAATATATAAAAGTACGAAAACTGATGTGGAGTGCAAAGTCTGCTAATTGTCTCTTTCTTTTCCATTTTAGGAGCTTTCCAATTTGTGTTTGGAATTGAAGGCACTATTTCCATTATAATTGGTGTTATACCTCCAACTGTTTACATGATCATATGTTTTGTGGCCAAACCCAACTTCCAAATCACAATTGCTGCCATTCTCAGTGTCATATATGCATTCCTGATGACGGCATCCTTCTTCTCCATTATTGGTAATCATAGTTAATTATAGTTTTTTTTTTTTTTTTTTTGTATGTATAAATTGTGTTGAAAACATGCTTGGTGATATTCCATTTGATTGGACTTCTTATTTCAGGTGACATGGTTAAACAGGGAACATTTATAACCCCTACTGGACTCTTCCTGGTGTCTGGTGCGATCCTGTACATGGTGACAGCCATCCTTCACCCTCAAGAGTGCACTTTGATTATCTACGGTCTGATGTACTTCATCTGCATTCCCAGTGGATATCTCCTTCTCACCATATATTCCCTAGTCAACATGCACATTGTATCTTGGGGCACTCGAGAAACTAACAAGGCCAAGGAGCAGAAAAAGCAAGTAGGTGTCGTGTGCAATCGCGACTGCAAAATGTGCTGTTGGGATGTGAAAATCCAAGTCACTCAGGAGACCGAAAATCTAGTCCTTCAACAATTCCAGCAAGCCGTCAATCCAAACACACATGCTGCCAAAGCTGAGCCAGACGAGCCGAAGGCTCAGAGCACCCATGAAGTCCAGAACAGATTAGATGCGAACAAACACATCCTGGACTACAACGAGGAGATGACTCATAAGAAGGACAAGTCCAAAGAGAATCTCAACAAGGACTACGAGGAAAAAGACACTTGTTCTGATAAAAGGTAAAGAATATGAAAGTGTGTTTGGATTACATTTGCAATGCAGCAGAAAAGTTCTCATTTTTTCCCCATCTGTTGTTTCAAATGAATCTTACAGTGGGAGTTCCAAAAGCTATGAGAAAAAAAACGACCCATTTAATGATGACACAGACTATGATGATGACGACGATGATGATTATGATTACAATGCTTACGATAGTCTGGAGCCAAAAGAAGTTGTGCCTGAGAGCGGTAAGAGATGGCATCTTTTCGATCCATTCCTACAGGTATCTCTCTTATCTAGCACACGTGATTCATGATCATCTTGTCAGTACAGTTTTTATGAACTAAATGGGTGTCTCAGATGAGTAATAGTATGAGAATCTCTGATTTAAAACTGCATACAATACAATCCTCATATGTACCCTATTCTGAGTGTAGAGTTGGTCTGTGCGTTGAATTGTTGTTTACGTTGTTCTTATTCAAATGGACAGACTGGGTGGAGCCCGTGAAGAAAGAGTTCCTGAAGAAACTGACTTATGCAAATCTGAAGAGAAACCTGCAGGAGCAGATCCGATACACACTGAGAAACAAGAACCAGGAGGATCTGTGTGAGGAACTGGTGTCGATTCTCACGGACAACCTGAACGAGGAGCTGAGGGATAAAGTGGGTCCTGAGGACGTCTTGAATGTGAGTCAGCTGGAGGAACTGCAGTATGCTCTGAATGAAGCTGCCAGGCGCATCGTGAAGTCCAACCGCATCGAGAACGGAGCGCAGAGACTGGAGCGACGTGTCAAGAGGGCAATCGAAAGAACACTTGTGGCTCCACAGGTTGAGAAGCTATCTGAGGTAATGCTTGTTGGATGGTTGATGTTCTAATGAGATTTACACAAGTAGGACATGTTCCTGGATCTCCATTCCCATCGATGCATCAAAACCAACTCTTACCTTAACTCCAGCTAACCTTAAACTACCGCCTAAAAACCAGGGATGGGCAACTCCACTTTGCAGAGTTTAGCTCCAATGAGGAGCCTGTCTGTAGCTTTCCAGTACAGGGGTACTCGTTTTGGATGTCTCCCTTACCTGACCCATCCTTTGCAAATATTGGAGTCTCTTTTAATGAGAGCTGATTCAGGAGGAGTTGAAAAATGTTTAGATTTAGTTGGGGTGCGTCCAGGAAAAAGGTTGGGAAACACAGTTTTAGTAACCCTGAAGACCTTAATTAGCTTGTTCGGGTGTGTTTTACTATGATTGGATCTAAACTCTACAGTTGCTAACCCTGTACCCTAAATCTGATCACTTGGTAGGAACCTTATTCCAGGAACAACAAGGAAGTTGATCCAAGAACATGTCCAAACTGGTCAAATCACGTCAAGTAATTTGAGAGGTATTCAATGCTAGCGTTAAGCATCATGTTAATGGCTAAGGGCTAAAGCTAAGGTTAGGGCCTGGAACACCAATCTTAACCAGTTATGAGTAGGAATTGGTTTTGGTGTATAAACTTAGGTTGGCTTTAACTGGTTGACAGGAATACTGTTCCAAGATCAACTATAATCAAAAATAATATAGATTCATTTGGGTTAATCATGTTGTGAAAAGCTTCAGTAGATTATCAAAGGATAAGTAATCTATTTGGCTAAATTAACTGACAGACTGCACCCAAACTGTGAAGTCTTTTACATGTATATTTATGTTTCCCTATTTTACCAGGATGAACATGATTTCTGGAAGAAACTGATAGAGCGTTACCTACTACCCATACAAGATGACAAAGCTCATCTCGAGGAAGTGACACGGGAGCTCAAGTCGCTACGGAACAAGGTACGGTTGGCAAATGAAAAGGTTAATCTGTCCAGGCCTGTAACTTCATATACTAAATGAGAACTATTCTCTCTGTTTTGCAGGCAGTGTTTTTGTACTTCATAGTTAACGTCCTCTGGGTTGTAGCAACGTTCTTCCTTCAGGCCATTGGCACTGATGTTCTGAGCATCAATATTCCCAAGTACTATCCCAACGGATCTTTGGCACCAGACCCCTTGAGGGTGGAGCCTTTGAGTTTGATGTTTCTGCTGTCATTCGCCGTTCTGCTCATCATTCAGTTCTTGGCTATGCTTTACCACAGGTAAAACTCACATCACGTACAGCCACATTGGTACCTGAACAATCAATCTACTTTTATATACATATATATGTACACATACATGTATGGAACTTGATTATTTGAGATAAGAAACCCTGTTATTTCCCATCACAGAGTGTACACCCTCATCCATGTGGTATCGTACAGAGGCTCAGAGAAAGACTACAAAGAAAAAGATGAGGTGAGTAACACCACAACACCCAACATCAAGCCTCTACATTCTAAAAAGCTGACTCAATTTTTACAACGACTTAAAAAACTATTACTACTTAAACTTTGATTACTACATTGTTTTTACAATGGTCTTCTTCATTGCAGGAGGATGAAGATGAGGGATTGGTCCTGGGGAATCCCCTTAATCTTACCATCACTGCTGACGACTTATGAAACTGTTGCGAAAACATTGATTCTTTTGCTCCTAGTTAGTGAATTTTCGGTTGAGATTAATGATTTCTCATACATGAAATAAATAAAATAAAAATGAAGCCAGATTTACACCACACCACACCACTCCACAGCAAATGAAACTGGAGCTGGGATTTGTTTACTGTAGATTTTTGCACTGAATAACAGTCACGTTTTTTTATGTATTCTTTGAACAGTGTTTGATCACATGCAAGTTAGTTTATCTCTGTGTTAATGTATTTATTTGTCAAATATTAAACGTTCTGTATCAGCTTGGTCTGGACAAGTCTGTGTTTCTGTGGAAAGCACATTTCATTCATAGCTGGATGAAAATCCTGTCATCATTTATTCACCCCCGTGTTTTTTCCAAAGCTCTATGGCTTTACTCCATGGAACACAATTTATTTTAAGAATATCCTGGCCATTTTCCACATGAATTGAATTATCTCCATTATGACAACAACATACAAGTTATATACATCTTCTGGAGTCTTTTGATAGCTTTGTGTGAAGAACAAAATGATAGATAGACAGACAGACAGACAGACAGATAGATAGATAGATAGACAGACAGACAGACAGACAGATAGACAGATGATAGACAGACAGATATAGATGGAGTCAAAAAAGCAAAGGCATAATTATTTTTTTATTTTATCCATATTCATTTTTAACATACACACTGATCACATTATTAATTAAATTAATCAAATATTTCAACATTGCATACAAACTCTAACCTTCGAGGCTGTGTTGTAAGGCTTAAAATGTTATACGTGTAACAGAAAAATAGCATGAAACCAATCGTCAATGTATTTGAATGAGTATTTATTGTGTTAAAACCGATCAGTTGTTGCAATACGGACTCGTGGATGTCCTCAGAAGCATGACTGTGACCGCTGTGCACACTTATCATTTGGCCATCTTCTTCTCCATGCTGAGGAAGACCATGAGAAACAGATCATGTGTTAATGTCTAACAGAACCGGACTAACCTGAACACGCCTAGAAATAGGCTAGTTACATATTTACGGTAAACATGAGATGATATTATTAATCAGAAAGAGAAGGTCATACTTGTATTTGATGAGTCTGCTGCCCTGGATGAGCTGAGCTCCTTCATTGGTGAAGTGGCAGGCGAACAGAAGCCAGTTTCTGGGCTGGACCTTGTAGGCAAAGCGCATGAAGAGCAGCGAGTAGCAGGTGAGAGCTGGGAAAACAAGAGTGAAAACACCTCCAATGACCTTTGACCTCACACGGTCAGTCTGTTGCACAAGCTGCTGTTTGGTCACGTACCGAAGGTCATTCTGCCGCTGATGATCTCTGGACTCTTCTTCATGTCATTGATGGCGGCGATGGGCAGGCCCCAGTTTGCCACCGGACCCCAGAAATGCTGAAATAACACGACACACGACTGCTATAACCTCCGGGATACAGACACGACCAGATCTCATGTGTCTGGAGAGGAACTTACTGTGCTGAGGTGAAGATCCCCCGGGAAGAGCAGAGCGATCAGGAGAGGAAACCATCAGAAATTATAAAGTTGCAACAAGCACTTTCATCATAACAAATAAAACACATGCTAGGCTAAATAAGACTGTCAATATACAATATCAAGTGTCTGCTTTTTCAGAATTAATTTACAATAATCCAGATCTACAATTCAAGACATTGATGTTTGCATACAAAACCAGCACTGGCTCTGCACCTCTTCACCTAAATTCATTTCTCCAGACTCGTGTGTAAAGTGTTTCTGCGCGCCACCGCTCGCGGGTCAGACAGTGACCTCTTGCGGCGGGCGGCGGTACTGCAGCTCGTGCCCTTCAGCCGTTTCTGCGGTTATTACACACACACACACACACACGACTGAAAGTCACTCCACACACTCTGCTCACTGACAGCTCTCACACATCCACGTGCTCGAGTCGTCAGCGAGAAACACAGGGAAGCACTGACCTCATGAGATAGTCTCTGAACTCTTTACTGCGGAGTTGATCCACGGCCTTACGCGCCAGAGTTCCGGCCATTATCAGTCAGACGACGATACAAACACGACGTGAACTCGGTCCGTGAGGAGCACACACTGCAGACAGCACTGTAAACACTGTGAACCCTGCACTAAACACCGCTCGTTACGCTGCAGCTCCGCGACATCGACCAGAGGACAGAAAGAGGCAGGCTCGCTGCCGGGATTACGTCATTTCCTGCGTAAATATTCACGCCTGTCAGATTTGAAGTCCTTAAGCTGCTGAAACCAAAGCATTATTATTATTATATTTTAAACCCAGTTTACCTGGTTTACGTCAGATGTTATTATTGTTACCCTAAAACTGCTTTACACTTATTTTGGCAACGCACTCTCATTCCTTTGCAATGCGATATAAAGTACCTCATACATTGTAATAACACCACAGACTGTATATAAATAATACATTAAAAATATTGTTGATCCCCCTCTGTGTTTTTATTTTTGTTTCATAGTTATATACATACAATAATAACACACAAATTGTTGTTAACCGAAAGGTTAAAAAAGAAAAACAACAACAACTATTAGCTCTGGATTGTCATTGGCTGTCGTGAAGCACGTGGTCGCGACGTGTGGCGTAAGCGGAAGTAAAGATGGCGCTGGATGGTTCGTCCACGTCTGTTATGGCTCATGATAACTCATACCACATTCATGTTTCTGATTATTATAGCAGGAATCTGAGCAACAAACCCGATGTAGTGCCGTGTGGAGTCACCGAGAGGAAGGTGTCGCCCTCAGATAAGCCTGACATGGTGGTGCTGGACGTGATCAGCATCAAGGACTCGGGTGAGCGGGTTTCTCTTGTTTGTGTATAAAAAAATTAAAACATCAGCGCACCTTGTCTGTGTCTGTGTCTGTGTCTGTGTCTGTGTCTGTGTCTGTGTCTGTGTCTGTGCCTGTGCCTGTGCTCTGTGTCCTCTCTCTCTGCTCTCTGTGTCTGTGTTCTGTGTTCTGTGTTCTGTGTTCTGTGTCTGTGCCTGTGCTCTGTGTTCTGTTTCTGTGCCTGTGCCTGTGCTCTGTGTCTGTGCTCTGTGTCTGTGCTCTGTGTTCTGTCTCTGTGCTCTTGTCTCTGTGTCTGTGCTCTTGTCTCTGTGTCTGTGCTCTGTGTCCTGTGTCCTGTGCTCTGTGCTCTGTGTCTTTGTCTGTGCTCCGTGCTCTGTCTCCGTGCTCTGTGTCCGTGCCCAATGTCTATGTCTATGTCTGTGCTCTGTGCTCTGTGTCTGTGCTCTGTGTCTGTGTCTGTGCTCTGTGCTCTGTGTCTGTGTCTGTGCTCTGTGTCTGTGCTCTGTGTCTGTGCTCTGTGCTCTGTGCTCTGTGTCCGTGCTCTGTGTCCGTGCTCTGTGTCTGTGCCCAATGTCTATGTCTATGTCTGTGCTCCGTGCTCTGTGTCCGTGCTCTGTGTCCGTGCTCTGTGTCTGTGCTCTGTGTTCTGTGTTCTGTGTTCTGTGTCTGTGTTCTGTTTCTGTGCCTGTGCCTGTGCTCTGTGCCTGTGCTCTGTGTCTGTGCTCTGTGTCTGTGCTCTGTGCTCTGTGTCCGTGCTCTGTGTCCGTGCTCTGTGTCCGTGCCCTGTGTCTATGTCTGTGCTCTGTGCTCTGTGTCCGTGCTCTGTGCCTGTGCTCTGTGTGCTCTCTCTCTCTCTTCTCTCTGTGTCTGTGCTCTGTGTTCTGTGTTCTGTGTCTGTGTTCTGTGTCTGTGTTCTGTGTCTGTGTTCTGTGTCTGTGTTCTGTGTTCTGTGTCTGTGCCTGTGCTCTGTGTCTGCTCTGTGCTCTGTGCTCTGTGCTCTGTGTCTGTGCTCTGTGCTCTGTGTCTGTGCTCTGTGCCTGTGCTCTGTGCCTGTGCTCTGTGCCTGTGCTCTGTGTCTGTGCTCTGTGTTCTGTGTTCTGTGCTCTGTGCTCTGTGTCCGTGCTCTGTGTCCGTGCTCTGTGTCCGTGCTCTGTGTCTGTGCTCTGTGCCCTGTGTCTATGTCTGTGCTCTGTGCTCTGTGTCCGTGCTCTGTGTCCGTGCCCTGTGTCTAGCTCTGTGTTCTGTGCTCTCTGTCTCTGCTCTTGTGTCTGTGTTCTGTGTCTGTGTTCTGTGCTCTGTGTTCTGTGTCTGTGTTCTGTGTCCGTGTTCTGTGTCCGTGTTCTGTGTCCGTGTTCTGTGTTCTGTGTTCTGTGCTCTGTGCTCTGTGCTCTGTGCTCTGTGTCTGTGCTCTTTTCTCTGTGTCTGTGCTCTGTGTCCGTGCTCTGTGTCTGTGTCCGTGCTCTGTGTCCGTGCTCTGTGTCCGTGCTCTGTGTCCGTGCCCTGTGTCTATGTCTGTGCTCTGTGCTCTGTGTCTGTGCTCTGTGTTCTGTGTTCTGTGTTCTGTGTCTGTGTTCTGTGTCCGTGTTCTGTGTCCGTGTTCTGTGTCCGTGTTCTGTGTCCGTGTTCTGTGTTCTGTGTTCTGTGTTCTGTGTCTGTGTTCTGTGCTCTGTGCTCTGTGCTCTGTGCTCTGTGTCTGTGTCTGTGCTCTGTGTCTGTGCTCTGTGTCCGTGCTCTGTGTCCGTGCTCTGTGTCCGTGCTCTGTGTCCTGTGCTCTGTGTCTGTGCCCTGTGTCTATGTCTGTGCTCTGTGTCCGTGCTCTGTGTCCGTGCTCTGTGTTCTGTGCTCTGTGCTCTGTGCTCTGTGTCCGTGCTCTGTGTCCTGTGCTCTGTCTGTGTCCTGTGCTCTGTCTGTGTCCGTGCTCTGTGTCCGTGCTCTGTGTCCGTGCTCTGTGTCCGTGCTCTGTGTCCGTGCTCTGTGTCTGTGCTTTGTGCTCTGTGCTCTGTCTCTGTGCCTGTGCTCTGTGTCTGTGTCTGTGTCTGTGCTTGTGTCTGTGCCTGTGCTCTGTGCTCTGTGTCCGTGCTCTGTGTCCGTGCTCTGTGTCCGTGCTCTGTCTCTGTGTCTGTGCCTGTGCTCTGTGTCTGTGCTCTGTCTCTGTGTCTGTGCTCTGTGCTCTGTGTCTGTGTCTGTGCTCTGTGTCTGTGCTCTGTGTCTGTGCTCTGTGTTCTGTGCTCTGTGCTGTCTCTGTGTCTGTGCTGTGTCTGTGCTCTGTGTCTGTGCTCTGTGTCTGTGTCTGTGTCTGTGCTCTGTGTCCGTGCTCTGTGTCCGTGCTCTGTGTCCGTGCTCTGTGTCCTGTGCTCTGTGTCTGTGCCCTGTGTCTATGTCTGTGCTCTGTGCTCTGTGTCCGTGCTCTGTGTCCGTGCTCTGTGCCTGTGTCCGTGCTCTGTGTCCGTGCTCTGTGTTCTGTGTCTGTGTTCTGTGCTCTGTGTTCTGTGTCTGTGTTCTGTGTCCGTGTTCTGTGTCCGTGTTCTGTGTTCTGTGTTCTGTGTTCTGTGCTCTGTGCTCTGTGCTCTGTGTCCGTGCTCTGTGTCTGTGCTCTGTGTCCGTGCTCTGTGTCCGTGCTCTGTGTCCTGTGCTCTGTGTCTGTGCCCTGTGTCTATGTCTGTGCTCTGTGTCCGTGCTCTGTGTCCGTGCTCTGTGCTCTGTGCTCTGTGTCCGTGCTCTGTGTCTGTGTCCGTGCTCTGTGTCCTGTGCTCTGTGTCCTGTGCTCTGTCTGTGTCCTGTGCTCTGTCTGTGTCCTGTGCGTGCTCTGTGTCTGTGCTCTGTGTCCGTGCTCTGTGTCTGTGCTTTGTGCTCTGTGCTCTGTCTCTGTGCCTGTGCTCTGTGTCTGTGTCTGTGTCTGTGTCTGTGTCTGTGCTCTGTGTCTGTGCTCTGTGTCTGTGTCTGTGCTCTGTGTCCGTGCTCTGTGTCCGTGCTCTGTCTCTGTCTCTGTGCCTGTGCTCTGTCTCTGTGTCTGTGTCTGTGTCTGTACACATGTCTCTGTGTCTGTGCTCTTGTGTCTGTGTCTGTGCTCTGTGTCTGTGCTCTTTTTCTCTGCTCCTTTTCTCTTTCCCCTGTCTCTGTGTCTGTGCTCTGTGTCTGTGTCTGTGCTCTGTGTCTGTGCTCTGTGTCCGTGCTCTGTGTCTGTGCTTTGTGCTCTGTGCTCTGTGTCTGTGCTCTGTCTCTGTGTCTGTGCTCTGTGCTCTGTGTCTGTGTCTGTGCTCTGTGTCCCTGCTCTCCTTTCCTCCTCTTCTCTCCTGCCTTGTCCTTCTTCCCTCTTGGCTCTGTGTCTGTGCTCTGTGTCTGTGCTCTGTGTCTGTGTCTGTGCTCTGTGTCTGTGCTCTGTGTCTGTGTCTGTGTCTGTGCCTGTGCTCTG